>NW_026008813.1:26276-39043 GCF_001458135.2 Marmota marmota marmota | reverse complement strand
GTTAAGTTATTGAAAAAAAAGAAAAAAAAAAAAAAAACTATCCCTAGCTATAAAACTGACCCAAACCGAAACCTAAACCTAAAATTAGAACTAGCCATAACCATAAATATAACCCTTACATCACCATAGCACTAAAACTAGATCTAAACCTAACACAAAACCTAGCCCTAATCCTAGGCCTACATCTAGCACAAAGTGTAAACCTAACCCTAATCTAACCTTATCCCTTATCCTAAGCCTAACCCTCATGCTAACACTAACCCTTGCCTTAGAAATAACCATAGATAAAACCCCAAACAGAACACTAAACATAACCCTAGCCCTATCCCTAAACCTAATCTTAATCCTAGCTCTAATCATAATGTTAACACTAGCCCTAATACTATCTCTAAATTTATCCAATACTCTAAACAGAATCTTAACCCTAATGATAACCCTAGCTCTAATCCTAATTGTAAACCTAATCCTAGCCCTAACCCTAAACCTAACCCTCATTATAGCCTTAACCCTAGATAAATCCCTAAACCTTACTCTAACACTAACCCTAGCCCAAACCCTAAATAACCCTAAACATAAAACTACCCCTTACCCTAACCTGAAATCTAACGCTATCCATTACCCTAACTAAAATGATAATCTTAGCCCTAACCCTAACACTAATCCTAAACCTAAAACTACACCTAATCCTAACCTGACATCTAACCCTATCCATTAACCTAACTCTAAAGATAACCTTAGCCCTAACCCTAACACTAACCCTAACCTTAACCTTAAATCTAACCCTAGACATAATCCTAAACCTAACCCTCACCCTAGCTCTAACCCTAGCTCAAAACATAACCTGTAACCTAAACCTAACCCAAACCATAACCCTAGCCCTAGTCCTAACCCTAACACTAAATCTAGCCCTAATCCTATCTAAACTCTAGGCCTAACACTAGCTCTAATGCTATTCATTACCCTAACAATAACCCTAACCCACATGCTAACCCTAGGCCTAACCCTAAACCTATCACTAATCCTAACCCTACAAATTACCCTAATCTTAACCCGAAACCTAAACCTAAACCTATCCATTAACCTAACTCTAATTTTAACCCTAATGCTAATTTGAGCTGTAATCCTAATAATTAATCTAACACAAAACTGAAACCTGACCCTGACCCTAAAAATACACCTTACCCTTAACCTGGCCCTTACCCTAAACCTAATATTAGACCTAGACATGAACCTAACCACATAACTATCCGTAGCTGTAACTGTAAACCTGACATTATCACTATCTCTAAAACTTGCCCTAACCCTAACACAAAACCTAGCCCTCATCCAAACCCCAAATCTAGCTTTAATCCTAACACAAACATAACCCTAGGCCTAACCCTAACCCTTTTGCTAACTCTAACCCTATCAATTACCCTACACCTAACATGAACCATAAACCTAAACCTGTCTTACCCTAACCAAACCCTAATGCTAATTCAAGCTCTAAACCTAAACCCTAACATAAACCAAACCTGAAACCTAATTCTAACTGTAATACCCCAGCTCTAAACCTGACCCTTACCCCAAACCTAATCCTTACACTAGACCTAGCCATAAATCTAACCCTCAATCTATCCCTAACATAAGCCTATACCTGACATTAGCCCTAGCCCTAATTCTTGCCATAACCCTAAAACAAACCCTAGCCCTCATCCTAGCCCTAAACTTAGTCTTATTATTAAACCAAACCATAACCCTAGCACTAACCAAAATTCTAACCTTTGACCTAGCTCTAAAACTAGCTCTAACCCCATCCCCTCCTCTAAACCTAACCCTATCCCCAAACCTAAACCTAAGTCTAAAACTAGGCCTAATCCTTATACAAACGCTAGACCTAATCCTAACCCTAATTTACCCCTAAACCCAACCTAACCCTAGCCCTAAGACTAAATCTAACTCTCGCCCTATTCATGTTTCTAGTTCTAACCCTATCCCTTACCATATTCCTATCACTTGCCTTTACATTAGCCCTAACCCTAGCTCTAGCCCTAATCCTATATCTAAGCCTAACTCTAAATCTAACCCTAACCCTAAGCTAAACCTCTCAGCAGCCGAAATACTACTGCTAATCCTAAAACTAGTTCTAGCCCAGCCCTAGCCCTACAAAACAACGAAGCCATAGCACTAACCCTAACCTTTAAAATAAACCAAACCCTAAGCCTACACCTAGCCCTAAACCTAGCTCTAATTCGAGTCCTATCTCTAACCCTAAAACAAACCCTGACCCTGATTCTGACCCTAACACTAACCCTAGCTCTAAACATCACTCAAAACCTATACCTAAACCTAACCCTATACCTAGCCCTAACCATAACCCTAAAACTAGTTCTAATCGTAAACGTAGTTCTTACATTAGCTGAAGCCCTAAATCTAGCCCTCACTTAACCCAAACCTATCCCTAAATAGAGCCCTACCAATAACTTTAACCCTAACCATAACCCTAATTCCAGCCCTAACACTTACCCTAAACCTAACCCTAACCCTAACCCTTGCCATTACCCAAAACCTAACCCTAATGCTAGCCTTAATCCTAACCATAAACCTAGCCCTAACACCAGCTGTATCCCTATCCTTACCCTAATCCTAATCCTAACATTAATGCTAACCCTAGGATAACCCTAAACCTATTCCTAACTCTAAACCTATACATTACCATAAACCTAACCTGAATCCCAACCCTAACCATATCCATAAACCTAATCCTAACAGTAATAATCTAAACCCTAAAACTATCTCTAACCATAACCCTAGACCTGATATTAGCCTTAGCCCTAATGAAGCCCTAACACTAGATCAAAGTCTAGACCTAATCCTAGCTCTAATCTTAGCCTTAATCCTAAACCTAACCCTAACTAACCATAGACCTAAACCTAATTTTAACCCTCGCCCTAGTTCTAATGCTAGCTATAACATCATGCCTAACCATAAGCATAGCCATAGCCCTAGCAATAAACCTAGGCTCAGCCTTAATACTAATCCTAGCTCTAATCCTAGCCCTAATTAAGCCATAATTCTAACCCTATATCTAAACCTAACACTAAGACTAACTCTAACTCTCACCCTATCCCTATCCCTCATTCTTACCCTATCCCTTATGATAATTCACACACTAGACCTAACCCTAGCCCTAACATTCACTGTAGCCCTAAACCTAGATCTAACCCTAACTCTAAATATAACCCTAAACCTAAGCCTAAACCACACCCTAACACTAGCGCTAACCTTAATTAATGCTAATTTGAAAATTATCCCTAACCCTAGCCCTAGCCCTCAAGCAAAACTGAGCCATAGCACTGACTCTAAACCTTAACCTAAACCACACCATAACCCTATACCTAGTCCTAACCATAGACCTAATTCGAGTCCTAACGCTAACCCTAGAACTAATACTAACATTGACTCCGACCTTAACACCAACCCTAGCTCTACACATCACCCTATTCCTATTCCTAATCCTAACACTAGATCTCGCCCTAAACCTAACCCTAAAACTAGCACTAATCGTAATGCCAGTTCTTAAATTAGCCATAGCCCTAAAGCTAACACAAAACCTAGCCCTAATTCAAGCTTAAATCTAACTTTAACCCTAACACTAACCCTGGCCCTAACCCTAGCCCTAGTCCTAATCCTAGCTCTAACCCTATTTCTTACACTTAGTCAAACCCTTACCCAATTGCTACCCTAGTCCTAACCCTAATTCTATGCCTACCCCAAACCTTAACTCCATTCCTAGACTAACCTTATCCCTCATTCTAGCTCTAAACTTAACCCAAACCCTAACCCTAACCCTGACCCTTATTCTGACCCTAACACTAAACCTAGGTTTAAACCTGACGCTAAATTTTATCCGAAACCTAAAACTAGCCCTACCAGTAACCCTATCCCTAAACCTTACACTAACACCAGCCATAGACCTAAACCTAATCCTAAATATAGCCATAATCCTAGCATTATCCCTAACAATAACCCTTAACCTAAACCAAACACTCACTCTACCCATAGACCTAACCCTAGTCCTCATTCTGGACCTAACACGAAACCTAATCCTAACCTGAACCCTGACACTTACCCTAACAAAAACCCTAGCTCTAAACCTTATGCTATGCCAAAAACTAACCCTAACACTAGACGAATTCTAAATCTAGCCATAACCATAACTCTAGCTCTTACATTACACATATACCTAATACGAGCCTGAAACCTCACACAAAACCTAGCCATAATGACAACCCTAAACCTAACCCTAATCATAACCCTAACCCTAAACTTAGTCTAACCCTAACCCTAACCCTTGTTCTAGCCCTAACTCTAACTCAAACCCTAAACCTTACCCTAAACATAACCATAGCCAAAACCCTACACCTCACCCTAACTCTAGCCCTAATCCTAACTGTAACCATACCCCAAAGCCTAGCTCTAATGCTATCCATTACACTAACCATAACCGTAAAACTAATGCTAACCCTAGCCCTAAACATAACCCTAACCCTACCCTAGCCCTGACTGTAAGCCTAACCCTCACCTTAGCCCTAAACCTAGCTCAATCCATAACCCTTACACTTAACCTAACCCTAACACTAACCCAAGGCCTAACCCTAACCCTAACCCCAGCCCTAATCCTAGCCTTAACCCTAGTCCTAACCCTAGTTTGAACCATACCCAATACTGTAATCCTAAACTTAACCCTAATGATAACACTAGACCTAAAGCTAAACCTACCCTAACTCTAAACATAAACCTAACTCTAGAACTAACAGTAAACCTAACCCTAACCCTAAATCTAAGCAGCTCAAACCCTAACCCTAATCCTAAACCTAAACCTAACGCTAACCTCAACCTAACCGTATCTTTAACCTGACATCTAAACTTATTACCCTACCCCTAATGATAACCCTCGCCCTAACTGTAACACTAACCATGACCATAAACCTAGACCAAACTCTAAATAAACCTTAGCCATAGCAAAAATCCTAGCTCAAACCCTTAAGCGTACCCTAAACCTAATCCTAACTGTAACCCTCGCCCTAACCCTAACCCTAACCCTAATTCTAGCTCTAATCTTAACCATAAACCTAGCCTTAACCCTAGATCTAACCCTGTAAATTACCCTAACGATAATCATAACCCTAATGCTAACCATAAGACTAAGCCTAAACCTATCACTATCTTAAACCTAACCAGAACCCTAAACCTAACACTATCCATTACCTTAACCCTAATTCTAACCTTAATGCTAATTTGAGCCTTAACCCTAAACCTTAACCTAACCCAAACCTGAAGCCTGACTCTGACCCTAATAATACCCAAGCTCTTAATCTGACCCTTTTTCTAAACTTAACACTCTAATTTTACCTAGCCATAAATCTAACACTAAAAATATCACTTAATATAAACTTAGACCTGACATTAGTCCTAGCCCTAATTCTTGCCCTAAACCTAACCATAACCCTAGCCCTAATCCTAAAGCTAATCATAAAACTAGCCCCAACCCTAACCACAGCACTAAAACAAAACTGAGCAACAGGCCTAACACTAACCTTAACTTAAAACAAACCCTAGCAATACACCTAGATCTAACCCTAGCCCTAATTCGAGTCCTAATCACAACCTTAAAAATAACCCTAAACCTGAATTATATTCTAACACTCATCCTAGCTCTAAACACCACCCTAAATTTAAACTGAACCCTAACAGTAAACCTAGCCCTAATTTGAGTCCTAACCCTAACCCTAAAACTAACCCTGACCTGACGGATATCCTAACACTAACCCTAGCTATAAATATCGCCCAAATCTTAAACCTAACCCTAACACTTAACCTATCCCTACCTCTAACCCTAATTGTAACCCTAGTTCTTATATTAGCCATTGCCCTAACCCTAGCCTTAAACCTCACACAAAAACTAGTCCTAATCTGAACCTTAAACTTTGCTTTAACCCTAACCATAATCCTAACCGTAGCCCGAACCCTATGCCTTACCCTGAGTAAAATCTTAAACCTAATGGTAACCCTAGACCTATCTCTAATCTTTAGGCTCACCAAATCCTCACCCTATTAATAGTCCTAACCCTAGATCTCATTCTAGCTCTAATGCTATCCCAAACCTGAACCCTAACCCTGACCCTTATTCTTAACCTAACCCTAACACTAACCCAAGGCCTAACCCTAACCCTAACCATAAACCCTAACCATAAACCCTAGGGCTAAACCTGACCCTAACCCTAAACTAAACCCTACCACTAGCCCTACTTGTAAACTTGTGCCTAAACCTAACCCTACCACTAGCTCTAGACCTACACTTAATCCTAAATCTAGCATGAAATCCAGCTTTAGACCTAAACAAAATCCTAGCCATAGCCCTAATAAAAACATTTACCTAACTCAAACACTAACTCTACCCCTAGACCTAAACCTAGTCCTAATTCTGGCTGTAACCCTAACTTTAACTCTAACACAAACACTGACCCTGCCTTTAACACTAAACCTCCCTCTAAACCTGAAACTAACCAAAACCTAAACCTAATTCTAGACCCAGCCAAAACCCTAACCCTAAAACTAGCCCTAATCATAACCCTAGATCTCACATCACCCATAGCTCTAACCCTAAGCCTAAACGTAACACTAAACATAGAGCTAATTTTAGGCCTAAACCTAGCCCTAAGCATAACACTAACCCCAACACTAGCCCTATACTTAACCCTAGCCCTCACCTTAGTCCTAGGATAGCTCAAAGCCTAATCTTTACCCTAAATATAAACCTAGACCTATCCCTAATACTCACCCTAACCCTAGCCCAAATCCTAAACTTAACCTAACCCTAAACCTAGCTCTAAACCTACCCATTACCCTAACCCTAAACCTAAACTTATTGACAATCCTGGCCATAACCCTTTGTTAAACCTAACCCTAAATGGAAAACTAACCAGAGACATAACCCTGAAATTAACATTCAGCATAGCCCTAAATCTAGATCAAACCATAAACCTAACCATAAACCTAAACATAACCATAGCTCTAATCCTAAACCTATCATTAATTCTAACTCTAAACCAAATCTAAACCTAAATTACCCCTATCCGTTACCTTAACCCTAACCCTAATGTTAATGATAACCCTAGCCCTAACTCTAACCCTAATCTTAAAACTACCGTAATCATATCCCTAGATGTAACCCTAAACCTAGCCCTAACCCTAGCTCAAAACCTAACCTTTATGCTAAACATAACTCTAAACCTAACCCTAACCCTAATTTTAACTAACTCTAACCCTAACTCAAGGCATATTCCTAACCATAACTCTAGTTCTAATCTAATCTCTAACCCTATGAATTACCCTAACCGTAACCCTTACCCTAATGCTAACCCTAAGCCTAACCCTAGCCCTATCACTAACGCTAACCATATAAATTACCCTAAACCAAACCTGAACCTTAAAACAAACCCTAACTATATCCCTAACCCTTTTCCTAATGCTAATTTGAGCCATAAACCTAAATCCTTACCTAAGCCAAATCCTAATCCTAGTAATTCCCTGAGCTCTAAACCTGACCCTTACCCTAAACCTAACCCTTACACTAGACGTAGCCATAAGCCTAACCCTAAAAATATCTTTTACCATATCCCCAGACTAATATTAGCCCTAGCACTAATCCTAGCCCTAAATATAAAACAAACACTAGCCCTTATCCTAGCCCTAAACCTTGCCTTAATCATAACCCTAACCCCAACCCAAATGCTAACCCTAACTCTAACCCTCACCCTACGTCTAAACCTAGCTATAACGCCATTCTTTATCCTAAACTTAAACCTAACCCTATCCTTATTGCTAGGCCTAAGCAGAACACTAACCCTAGCCCTAATCCTAGCAGTAATTTAACCCTATCCAAAACCCTAATCCTAGTTTTAGTCCTATCACTAACTCTAACTCTCACACTAGCCCTATCCCCAGTTCTAACCCTATCCCTTACCATAACTCTAACCCTGGCCCTAACCCTTGCCCTATCATTAATCCTAGCCTAATCCTAGATCTAAACCTAACTATAAATATAACACTAAGCCTAACCCTAAGCCTAAAACTAACAGTAGCCCTAACCCTAATACTAATTGTAAAATTAGCACTAACCCTAACCCTAGGACTAAAACAAAAACCGAGCAATAGACCTAACCCTAAACCTTAACTTCAACCAAACCTGAAACTACTATAAGAACTAATCCTAGCCCTAATTGAGTCCTAAAAATAACCTTAAAACTAACCCTGACCCTGATTCATATCCTAACACTCACCCTAGCTCTAAACATGATGCTAACCTTAAACCAAACCCTAACAAATTAACCTAGCCCTAATTTGAGTCCTAACTCAAACCCTAAAGCTAACCCTGACCCTGACTCTTATCCTAAAAATAACTCTAGCTCTAAATATCAGCCTAAAAGAAAGAAGGTGGCGGCAAAGGGAGTGCATCACCCCCGTGTACTGCGTCATTGTGCAGGAGAATGACGAGTTAGAATGGCTAAAAGCTAGCTTGTTAGGAATTTCCAGAAAAATTGGGGGGCTCCAAAACCCAGAGGAAGGATTTCCATCGCCCAAAGATCAGTTACTGGGGCTTAAACGTGAGCGATTTGTCCGCACGGAGAGTTAAGCTGCTTATTCAGCAAATCGCCCCGCTGCTAGAGACTGTGGCGAGCGCTGGGGAACGTCCAGCTAGCAACGCAAAGATACGGAGCTATGGATTCTGCAGGCTCCTGCCGGCTGTGCCCTCACTGTGCTCAGTGCTGAATTCTGGATTTGAGATGAGGGATGGAAGCGGTCCAGTTTGGTTCTCCACACTGGTCAGACCACCAAGGAAGCCAGCGGCCACCATCTTGGAGAGCTGACATCAACATCACCTGTTTTCGACTGATCGCAGCTCATTCAGCTATAGAACAGGTAGTTTCAGGCTGCCATTAGCCTGCATCTCGCAGGCATACTGCTCAGGCTCAGTGCTAAAGAACCCACGGAAACTGCTTCTCGGAGCCTGCTCCTATCAGAACACACACCAAGCCCGGAGCGGCCGAAATCTGGCTCCCGTTCGCCTGCGACTCGCAGACAAACTGCTCTGGCTCAGGGCTAAAGAACCCTCGGAAACTGCTTCTCAGTCCGGGTCCTGCTGAATACTGTGGAGGTAAATACTAACCGAGCCTTCATAGGCAGTGGCAACAAGATTGAGACGGGGCTTGAGAGGGCCGGTCAGGACCCAACTGTTGCTTTGGTCACCCGGCAAAGGGAACAAAATGCTGCCATTCGCATGGGATACCAACATGGCAGAGATCTGACGTCATCAGAAAGCGGCGGAGGAGATAACTTCATTGATACCAGCAGCAACAGGTGTGTAGTCCCCTAGCCCCTCCCTCCACACAGCGGGGAAACCTCAAGGGGCCCTCCCAGCTCTCCCTTGAGCACAATAGTCAGACCGAGGGATCCAGGAGTGGTGCGGGACCCGCGGCGCGGGACCCCCGGGATACCACTCCCACAAGTGCAGACAACTGAGGTCTCTTGCACCAGCTCTGGGGGGCGTGGCTACCGGAGGGCAAGCAAAATACGCCAAGAGCTCTCAGCCCCAATCTCCACAACCTTAGGGGCTGAGGGATTGGCAAGCAGGGATATGGTGCCCAGTTGTTCAAAAAGATAGGGCTCCCATGAGCAGCAGTCCTGGCATGTAGCCAGCACTGTGGTGAGCATCACCTGTGAACGGGGCCAGTGGCGAGGTGACTAGACACAAGAAGCGGCCCAAGACACTCAGGAGTGGAGATCCGCCCAGTTGTGGAGGAGGAGCTGCTGCACAGTGATTGGTTCCCATGCACTGAGAGGAGAAGCTTGGCCTGGTGGGCACAGCTCCACCTACTGGAAGAGAAGTTAATCAAACTCTAAGACTGCATTTTTTAATTTTTAATTTTAATTTTTTTTCTTTCTTTTTTAAATTTTTAAAAATATTTTTTGTATTATGTATTTATTTTTTACTATCACTTTTTTGATTATTTTTTAATTTTTTTTATTCTTTATTTTTTTCTTTTGTCTTTTCATTTCTTATCAATTTCCTTATTCCCCTTTCCTTGAATTCTATCTATTTACTCTCATTCTCTTTAGTGACTTCTTCCCTTCCCTTCTAACACATTTCCTCCCAAGAAATGTGACGCTGTTTATGTGTAATTTACTAAATATGTATAGGTCAATGTTCCGAGGTGTTATATAGTGCTACCAAGACCTTACCTTCCCCCAAATACTCCAGAAAATTCCCCTGTTAATATCTCTCATCAGTAGAGCAACCTTCCAAGGTTGTCAAGAGATACTAACCTCAATACCATCACATCATTTGACCTAAATATAAGTCCCAAGACCAAACCGCAGACAGCTATATGACATCAGAATCCATACACAGTTTAGGAAACGAATGAATCTACATTAAAGTGCAACAAAACTCATCATCTCTAGTCATAGTCTCCCATCACAAAAGAGAGACCCCAGAGTCACACAAAACCAAATAAATTTATAGGAGTAAACAGTAACTCAGCAGTAAAACAGAGCAAGAAGTAACATAAGCAGCATGAAAAAGCAAGGAAGAAAAGGGGTACAAACAATGCAGGGCATCCTAAATATACAGGAGGACCTAGAGGCATCGGAAAAATGGCCAAATAAAGAACTCAAAGAATACCTTAGACAGATGGAATGGAATCTTAGAGAGGATATGAGACAGCAAATTCAAACAATGAAAGAACTCATTGAAAATGAAATACACAAGCAAATAAAAGAAGCAAATAAGCATCTTTATCAGGAGAGAGAGATTATAAAAAAATCAAACAATAATTTTAGAAATGAAGGAAACTATAATCCAAATTAAAAACTCAATTGAGAGTATCACCAACAGAGTGGAGCAAGTAGAAGCCAGAACGTCAGATAATAAAGACAAAATATATCATCTTGAAAACAGTCTAGCCAACTCAGGAAGGCTGGTAAAAGATCACGAGAAAAACATCCAAGAGATATGGGATAACATAAAAAAAACAAACTTAAGAGTCATCGGGTAGAGGAAGGAATAGAGGTTCAAAGCAAGGGAATGAACAACCTGTTGAATGAAATAATTATAGAAAACTTTCCAGACATAAAAAAGGAAATGAATGTACAAATTGTAGATGCATACAGGACACCGAGCATACAAAATCACAATAGACCAACGCCAAGACACATTGTTATGAAGATATCCAATATAAAGAACAAAGAGAATATATTAAAAGCTTCAAGAGAAAGGAGGCAGATTACATTTAGGGGTAAACCAATAAGGTTAACAACAGATTTTTCATCACAGACACTGAAAGCAAGAAGATCCTGGAAAAACATATTTGAAACTCTGAAAGACAATGGATGCCAACCAAGAAATTTGTACCCAGCAAAATTAAGCTTCAGGTATGACAACGAAATAAAAATCTTTCATGATAAACAAAAGTTAAAAGAATTTGCAGCCAGAAAACCAGCATTGCAAAGCATCTTGAACAAAACACTACACGAGGAAGAAATGAAAAACAATAACCAAAACCAACAGTGGGAATTACCTCAGTAAGCCAGAGAGCAGGGGGAAAGCTAATCATGGAGAAACAAAACAAATAAAAAAAAAGATAAAAAATCAAACATGGCTGGTAATACAAATCATATATCAATAGTAACTCTAAACATAAATGGCTTAAACTCAAAAATAAAGGAACATAGGCTGGTAACATGGATTAAAAAAAACAAATCCAACAATATGCTGCCTCCAGGAGACATATCTGATTGGAAAAGACATACACAGGCTGAAGGTGAAAGGTTGGGAAAAAACATACTACGCACACGGTCCTCGTAAGCAACCAGGGGTGGCCATCCTCATATCGAATAAAATCGACTTCAAGATTAAGTTAATCAAAAGGGATAAGGAAGGACATTATATACTGTTAAAAGGAAGCATTCACCAACAAGACATAATAATTATAAATATTTATGCACCAAATAATGGTGCTGCAACATTTATAAAACAAAATCTCCTCAAGTTCAAGAATCAAATAGACCACAACACAATAATTATGGGTGACTTCAACACTCCTCTCTCACCTTTGGACAAATCCTCCAAACAAAAGTTGAATAAAGAAACAATAGAACTCAATATCACAATCAACAACCTAGACTTAACTGACATATATAGAATATATCAACCATCATCAAGGGGATATACTTTTTTCTCAGTAGCACATGGATCCTTCTCAAAAATAGACCAAATATTATGCCAAAGGCAACCCTCAGTAAATATAAAGGGGTGGAGATAATACCATGCATTCTATCTGATCATAATGGAATTAAACTGGAAATCAACAATAAAAGAAGGAAGGAAAAATCATACATCTCATGGAAAATGAACAATATGTTACTGAATGATCAATGGGTTACAGAAGACATAAAGGAGGAAATCAAAAAATTCTTAGAGACAAATGAAAACACAGACACAACATATCGGAATCTATGGGACACAATGAAAGCAGTTTTTAGAGGGAAATTCATTGCCTGGAGGTCATTCCTCAAAAAAAAAAAAAAAAAAAAAAAAAAAAAAAAAGTAAAAAAAAAAAACAAACAACAAACAAATGAGCTCACACTTCATCTCAAAGCCCTAGAAAAGGAAGAGCAAAACAACAGCAAATGTAGCAGAAGGCAAGAAATAATTAAAATCAGAG
>NW_026008813.1:24211-26046 GCF_001458135.2 Marmota marmota marmota | reverse complement strand
CAAAAAAAATAAAATACTTGGGAATCAACCTAACAAAAGAGGTGAAAGATTTATACAATGAAAACTACAGACCCCTAAAGAGAGAAATAGAAGAAGATCTTAGAAGATGGAAAAATATATCCTGTTCATGGATAGGCAGAACTAACATCATCAAAATGGCAATATTACCAAAAGTTCTCTATAGGTTCAATGCAATGCCAACCAAAATCCCAATGACATTTCTTGTAGAAATAGAGAAAGCAATCATGAAATTCATATGGAAAAATAAAAGACCCAGAATAGCAAAAGCAACTCTAAGCAGGAAGTGTGAATCAGGCGGTATAGCGATACCAGATTTCAAATTATACTACAGAGCAATAGTAACAAAAACAGCATGGTACTGGTACCAAAACAGGTGGGTGGACCAATGGTACAGAGTAGAGGACATAGAGACTAATCCACCAAGTTACAACTATATTATATTTGATAAAGGGGCTAAAAGCATGCACTGGAGGAAGGATAGCATCTTCAACAAATGGTGCTGGGAAAACTGGAAATCCATATGCAACAAAATGAAACTGAATCCCTTTCTCTCGCCATGCACAAAAGTTAACTCAAAATGGATCAAAGAGCTTGATATCAAATCACAGACTCTGCGTCTGATAGAAGAAAAATTTGGCTCTGACTTACAGACTGTGGGGTCGGGCTCCAAATTTCTTAATAGGACACTCATAGCACAAGAATTAATAACAAGAATCAACAAATGGGACTTACTTAAACTAAAAGGATTTTTCTCAGCAAGAGAAACAATAAGAGAGGTAAATAGGG
Organism: Marmota marmota marmota; assembly: GCF_001458135.2. Taxonomy (NCBI): domain Eukaryota; kingdom Metazoa; phylum Chordata; class Mammalia; order Rodentia; family Sciuridae; genus Marmota; species Marmota marmota. Next base: position 25,239 of record NW_026008813.1, on the reverse strand, counting down.
AGCCTACATCCTGGGAACAAATTTTTACTTCTCACACTTCAGATAGAGCCCTAATATCCAGAGTATACAAAGAACTCAAAAAATTAAACAATAAGATAACAAATAACCCAATCAACAAATGGGCCAAGGACCTCAACAGACATTTCTCAGAGGAGTTCATACAAGTAATCAAGTGCATGAAAAAATGCTCACCATCTCTAGCAGTCAGAGAAATGCAAATCAAAACCACATTAAGATACCATCTCACTCCAGTGACATTGGCAGCCATTATGAAGTCAAACAACAACAAGTGCTGGCGAGGATGTGGGGAAAAGGTTACACTTGTACATTGCTGGTGGGACTGCAAATTGGTGCAGCCAATTTGGAAAGCAGTATGGAGATTCCTTGGAAGGCTGGGAATGGAACCACCATTTGACCCAGCTATTCTGCTTCTTGGACTATTCCCTAAAGACCTTAAAAGAGCGTGCTATAGAGACACTGCTGCAACAATGTTCATAACAGCAAAATTCACAATAGCTAGACTGTGGAACCAACCTAGATGCTCTTCAATAGATGAATGGATAAAAAAAATGTGGCATTTATACACAATGGAGTATTATTCTGCACTAAAAAATGACAAAATCATGGAATTTGCAGGGAAATGGATGGCACTAGAGCAGATTATGCTAAGTGAATCTAGCCAATCCCTAAAAAATAAATGCCAAATAAATTCTTTGATATAAGGAGAGCAACTAAGAACAGAATAGAGAGGAAGAGCATAAGAAGATCACCACTAAACATGGATGAGAGGGGGGAGGGAAAGAGAGAGAGAAGTGAAATTGCATGGTAAAGGAAGGAGACTCTCATAGTTACACAAAATTACATATAAGAGGAAGTGAGGGGAAAGGGGAAAAAACAAGAGAGAGAGATGAATTACAGTAGATGAGGTAGGGAGAGAATACAGGAGGGGAGGGAAGGGAAGGGGAGGGAAGGGGGGATAGTAGAGTTTAGGAAAGGCAGCAGAATACAACATACACTAGTATGGCAGT
>NW_026008813.1:8069-20980 GCF_001458135.2 Marmota marmota marmota | reverse complement strand
AACACTAACACTAATCCTAAAAGTAGCCCTAATCTAGTTCAAGCCCTAAAACAAAACTGAGCCATAGCCCTAACGCTAACCCTTAACCTAAAGCAAAACCTAACCCTACACCTAGCCCTAACATCAACCCTAATTCCAGTCCTAACCTAACCCTAAAACTAACCTTGAGCCTGATTCTGATCTTACACTAACCCTAGCTCTAACATGACCCTAAAAGTATACCTAACCCTAAAATTAGAACTAGACCTAACAGTAACCCTAAAAGTAGCCCTGATCATAACTCTATTCTTACATTAGCCTAGGCCTAATTTTAGCCCTAACCTAACCCAAAACCTAGCCCTAAATTGAGCCCTACACCTCATTTTAAACGTTTCCCTAACCGTAATCATTACCCTAAAACTATTCCTAACCCTAAAACTGGCCCTAACCCTAAACTTAACCCTAGACTTAATCCTAACCATAATCCTAGCCCTAACTCTAGATCTAATCCTACCCATTGCCCTAAACATAACCCTAATCCTAATGCTAACCCTAGCCCTAAACTTAACCCTAATCCTAAACCTAGACCTGACATTAACCCTAACCGTCACCCTAGCCCTAACCATAGCTCAAACCCTAACACTTACCCTAAAACTAACCCTAACACTAACCCTAGTCCTAACCCTAACACCAACCCTAGCCCTAATCCTAACTATAACCCTAGCCGTAACCTATCCATTACCCTAAACATAAGCCTAACACAAACATAGCTCTAAATATAGTTCTAACCCCACCCATTATCCTAACCTTAACTCTAAATGTCAAGATAACAGTAGCCCTAACCCTAAAACTATTCTAACCCAAACTGTAAACTTAACCCTTGTCCTAACTCTAAACCTACACTAACCCTAACTGTAAACCTAACCCTAGACCCAACCGTAAACATAACCCTTGCCGAACTCCTAATCCTAGCTCAACTCCTAAAAGTTACGCTAAACCTAACACTAACCCTATCACCTAAACCTAAATCTAACCCTATCCATTTAGGCTTAACCCTAAACCTATCGCTAACACTAACCTTATTCTTACCTAAACCTAACCTGAACACTAAACATAACCCTATCAATTACTCTAACCCTAACCCTAACTCTATTGCTAATTCGAGCCTAAAACTAAACCAAAACTTAACCCAAACTCTGAACAAGACAATGACTCTAATAACACACCTAGCTCTAAACCTGACCCTTACCCTAAACATAACCCTTAAACTAGACCTAGCCATAAAACACTAAGAGTATCCCTAACCGTATCCACAGACCTGACATTAGCACTCTACCTAATTCTTGCCTTAAACCTAACACAAAGCAGAGTCCTCATCCTAGCCCTAAACCTAGCCTTAACCCTAACCTGAACCATAACCCTAGCCTAAACCCTAAATTCAACCTTCTTCCTAATTCTGAACCTAGGTATAACCACATATTTTCTCCTATCCCTAACCGTAATACTATCACTAACACTAAACCTAGCCCTAACTCTAGGCCTAATCCTAACACTAAACATAGCTCTAATCCTAGTCCTAATTTATTGCTAACTGTAACCCTAACTCTAAACTTAGCTCTAAGACTAACACTAACTCTAGCCCTAGACCTATTTCTGGTACCAACCTTATCTATTGCCTAACCCTAACAATAGCCATATACTTAGTCCTAAACATAGCCATAGTCCTAAACCTAGAACTAACCCTAACTCTAAATCTAACCCTAACTCTAAACCTATACCTCACCCTAACACTAGCCCTAACCCTAATTCTAATTTGAAAACTAACCCTAACCCTAGCCATAGTCCACAAACAAAACTGAGCTATAGCCCTAATCCTAACCCTTAATCTAAACCAAATCTTAATGCTACACCTAGTCCTAAAGCTATCCCTCCAACTAATACTGACCCTAAAACTAACCCTAACTCTAAACATCACCCTAATCCTAACCCTAACGGCAACAGTAAACCTAGCCCTAATCCAAACCCTAAAACTCTCTCTAACTGTAAAGCTAGTTCTTACATTAGCCAGAGCCCTAACCACAACACAAAACCTAGTGCTAATCTGAGCCTGAACTGTAGCTTTAACCCTAACCCTAACCCTAACCCTAACACTAACCCAAACCCTAACTCTAAACATATTCCTTACCCTAAGCCAAACTCTCATCCTAATGCTACCCTAGTTCTAACCCTAACCCTTGGCTTACCCCAAACCCTAGCTCAATTACTAGTCCTAACCCTAGCCCTAATTCTGTCTCTAACCCTAACCCGAAGCCTAAGCCTAACCCTTCCCTTATTCTGACCTTAACTCTAACACTAGGTCACAGCCTGACCTTAATACTAAACCAAACCATAACACTAGCCTTACCAGTAAACCTATACCTAAAACTAACCATAACACTAGCACTAGACCCAAACTTAATCCTAAATAGAGCCATAACTCTAGCCCTAGTCCTAAACAAAAACCTAGCCCTAAAATAACAATTAACCTTAAGCAAAGACTAACCCTAGCCCTAGGCTTAAATCTAGTTCTAATACTGACCCTAATCAAAAACCAATGCTAGCCCGGAAAATGATGTTTATGCTAACACAAACCCTAGCTCTAAACCTTATCCTAACCCAAATCTTAAACCTAACACTAGACATATCTATAACCCTAACACAAAAAACTAGCCATAACCATAACCCTAGCTCTTACATTATCCATAGCCACAACACTAGCCATAAGTCTCACACAAAACCTAGCCTTAATACAAGCCCTAAACCTAGACCTAATCATAACCTTAACCCTAACACTAGCACAAACCCTAAACTTAATGCTTGCCCTAGATCTAATCCTAGCTCAAACTCTAACCCTTACTCTAAACATAACCCTAGCTCTAACCCTAACTCTCACCCTATCCCTCATCCTATGAAAACATAGCCCAAATCCTAGGTCTAACTTTATGCATTACCTTAAACATAACCTTAAACCTAATGCTAAACCTAGCCCTAACCCTAACCCTAACCCTAACCCTAACCCTAACTGTAGCCCTGATTCTAACCATAACCCTCACCCTAGCCTTAACCCTAGCTCAAACCCTAACACTTACTCTAAAGCTAACCCTAACACTAGCCCTAGAGTAACCCAAACCCTAGCCCTAATCCTAACCTTAACCTAAGCCCTAACACTAGCACTAAACATATTCATTACTTTAAATATAAGCCTAAACCAAATACTAATCCTAGGCCTAACCCGAACACTATCCCTAACACTAACCCTATACATTACTCTAAAGCTAACCTGAATTGTAAACCTAACTCTATCCATTACTCTAACCCTAACCCTAACCCTAATGCTAATTTGAGCCCTAACCTTAAACCTTAACCCAAACTAATCCTTAACCCATATTCTGACCATAATAATAATCTAGCTCTATAACTGACCCCTATGCTAAACCTAACCCTTACAATCGACCTAGCCATAAACTTATCCATAACTATCCCTAACCATAACCCTAGACCTTACATTATCCCTAGCACGTATCCTAGTCCTAACCATAACACAAACCCTAGCCCTCCTCCTAGCCCTAAAGCTAGACTTAATCCTAAATGAAACCCTCACCCTAGCCCTATCACTAAATATAACCCTCACTCTAGCACTGAACCTAGCTCTATAACCCCATCCCTTCCCCTAAAACTAACCCTAACCTTAGCCTTAACCATACGCCTAACCCTAACACTAATCATACCGCTAATCCTAGCCCTATTTGAACCCTAACCTTAACCCTAACCCTAGCCCTAAGACTAACTCTAACTCACACCCTAGCCCTATTTCTATTTATAACTATATTCATTACTGTAACCCTCACAATAGCCCTAACCTTTTCCCTAACCCGAGCCATAGCCCTAACCCTTGATCTAACCATAACTCTAAATCTAACCCTAATCTAAAGCCTAAACCTCATTCTACAACTAGTTCTAATACTATTGCTAATCCTAAAACTAGCCCTAACCCAAGGCCTAGCCCTAAAACAAAACCGAGCCATTGCTCTAACCCTAAACCTTAACCTAAACCAAACCCTAACCCATAACTAGCCATAACCCAAGCTCTAATTCGAGTCCTAGGGCTATTTTTAAACTAACTCTCACCTTGACTCATATCGAAACACAAACCTTAGCTCTAAATATCACCCTAACCCTACAACTAATGCTAACACTAGACCCTGCTGTAACCCTAACCCTAAAACTAACCCTAATCATAACCCTATTATTACATTGGCCTTAGCCAAAACCTAGCCCTAACTCTAACACAAAAATAGCCTAATCCAAGCCCTAATACTAAATTTAACGCAAACCCTAATCCTAAAACTAGCCCTAAATCTAACCCTAATCCTAGCCCTAACCCTAGCTCTAATCCTATCAATTACTCTAAGCCAAACCCTATTCCTAATGCTAACTCTAGTTCTAATCCTAATCCTTAGTCAACCCCCCAAAATAACCCTATCACTAGTCCTAACACTAGCCCTCATTCTAGATCTAACCTTAACCAAAACCTCACCCTAACCTTCACCCTTATTCTGACCCTAACACTAATTATAGGTTTAAATTTGACCCTAAACCAAAACCTGAAACTAGCCCTACCATTAAAATTATACTTAAACCTAACCCTAACACTAGCCCTAGACCTAAACCTAATCCTAAATCTAGCTATTACTCTAGCCCTTGACCTAAACAAAAACATAGTCCTAGCCCCAACAAAAACCCTTAACCTAAACCAAACACTAACCCTACCACTTGATCTAACCCTTGTACTATTCTTGCTTTCACCCTAACCCTAACTTTAACCTGAACACTGGCCCTGACACTAGCATTAAACCTAGCCTTAAACCTGACCCTAACCCAAAACCTAAACCTAACACTAGACCTATCGTTAAGCCTAATCCTAAAACTAGCTCTAATCAGAACCCTAGACTTACATTACACATAGCACTAACCATAGGCCTAAATCTAACACAAAACTTAAAGAACCCTAACCCTAATTGAGGCCTAAACCTACCCTAAGCATAACCCTCACCCTAACCTCACTCCTAACCCTAACCTTAACACTCAACTTAGTCCTAACCCTAGCTCAAAGACTAACCCTTAGCCCAAACATGACCCTAGCACTATTCCTAACCATAACCCAACCATAGCCCTAATCCTAACCTTAACCCTAAATCTAACACTAGCTCTGAGTCTGGGCATTAGTCTAACTCTAACCTTAACCCTAAGGATAACCCTATCCCTAACCATAATTGAAACCCTAACCCAAACCATAAGCCTATCCATAGACCTAACCCTAAACCTAAAACTTGCCATAGCCTTAACCCTAACTCATACCCTAAATTTTACCTTAAAACCAACAGTAAGCCTAGCCCTAAAACTAAACTTAAACCTAAACCTAACCTTGCATTCAAGCTAACCTTATATCTAACCCAATCTATTACCGTAAACCTAATGCTAACCCTAATGAAAACCCTAGCCCTAACCCTAACCCTAACCCTGACCATAACACTAAACCTAACCCTCGTCCTAGACCTAACCCTAGCACAAAACCTAACCTTTACTCTAAAATGAACCCTAACCCTACAATAAGCTAGGGTTACTAGTCCTAATTCAAAACCTAACCTAACTCTAGCCCTATTCCTAACCTAACCCTAACCCTAACCATAGCTCTAAACCTATATATTATCCTTATGATAACACTAATCCTAATACTAACCCTAGGCATAACCCTAACCTTTTTGCTAAACCTAAAGCTCTCCATTGCCCTAAACCTTCCCTGAAACCTAAACCTAACACAATCAATTACCCTAACCCTAATGCTCAATTGATCCCTAGCCCTAAACCTTAACCTAAAACACACCCTAACACTGATGTTGACCCTAAAATACACCTAGCTCTAAACCTGACCCTTACTCTAAGCCTAAAATTTACAATAGACATAGACACAAACCTAACCCTAAATCTACCCCAAAGTGTAACACTAGACCTGACATAAGCCCTAGCCCTAATAAAGGACCTAACCCTACAACTAACCCTAGGCCGCATCCTAGCCCTTAACCTAGCCTTAATCATAACCCTAACCCTGACCCTAGCCCTAACCCAAATTCTAACCCTCACCCTACCTCTAAACCTAGCTATAGCAACATAACTTACCCTAAAATTAACTATAACCCTAGCCCTAATACTAGGCCTAAGCTGAACACTAACCCTAGCCCCAATCCTAGCCCTAACTTAGCCTTATCCCTAAAACTAACCAAAACCCTAGGCCTAAGACTAACTCTAACTCTCACCCTAGTCCTAGCCCTAGTTCTAACCCTATCTGTTACTGTAACTATAACCCTAGCCCTAACACTTGTCCTATAGTTAGACCTAGCCCTAATCCTAGATCTAATGCTAAATCCAAATCTAACCCTAACCCAAAGCCTAAGCCTAACACTAACACTAGCCCTAACCCTAATGCTAATCTTATAACTAGCCCAAACCCGAAACCTAGGACTAAAACAAAACTGAGCAACAGCCCTAACCCTAAACCTTAACTTAAACCAAACCCTAACATTACACCTAGACATAACCCTAGCCCTAATTCGAGTCCTAACCCTAACCTTAAAACTTACTCTTAACCTTACTGATATCCTAACACTGACCTTAGCTCTATAGACCATCCTAAACTTAAACCAAACCCTAAAAGTAACCCTAGCCCTAATTCAAGTCATAACCTTAACCTTAAAGCAAACCCTGACCTGACTGATATCCTAACAGTCACCCTAGCTCTAAACATAGCCCTCACCTTAAACCAAACAGTAACCCTAGCCCTTATTTGAGTGCTAATCCTAACCGTAAAACTAACCCTGATGCTTTCTCATATCCTAACAATAACCCTAGCTCTAAATATTACCCTAACCTTAAACCTAAACCTAACACTAGACCTACCCCTAACTCTAACCCTAAAACTAATCCTAATTGTAACCCTGGCTCTTACGTTAGTCAATGCCCAAATCTAGCCCTAATCCTAACACAAAAACTAGCCCTAATCTGAGCTCAAAATTTATATTTAACCCTAATCCTAACCCTAACCCTAACTCTAGCATTAACCCTAGCTCTAAGGCTATCCCTTAACCTAAGAAAAACCCTAACCCTAATGGTAACCCTAGACCTATCTCTAATCCTTAGGTTAATCAAAACTCTAACCCTATTAATAGTCTTAACCCTAGCCCTCATTCTAGCTCAAACCCTATCCCAAACCCTAACGCTAACCCTGACCCTTATTCTGACCCTAACCTTAGGTCTAAAACTGACCCTAACCCTAGACCAAACCCTAACACTAGCCCTAGATGTAAAGCAAATCCTAAATCTAGCCTTAACTTTACCCCTAGACCTAAATATAAACCTAGCCTTAGCCCTAACAATAATCCTTAACCTAACTCAAACACTAACCTAACCCTAGACGTAAACATAGTCCTAATTCTGGCTGTAACCCTAACACTACCTCTAACCCAAACACTGATCCTGTCTTTAGAGTAAACCTGTCTCTAAATCTGACCCTACCCAAAAATCTAAACCTAACAATACACCTAGACATAACCCTAACCCTACAACTAACCCTCAAAATAACCCTAGCTCTTACATTACCCATAGCCATAACCCTAGCCCTAACCCTAACCTAACTCTTGCCTTAGTCCTAATCCTAGCTCAAAGCCTAAACATTATTCTAAACATAAACCTACACCTATACCTCAATCTAACCCTAACAGTAGCCCTAATCCTAACATTAACCCTAGCGTTAAACCTAGTTCTAAACTTACCGATTACTCTAAACCTTAACCTAACCTTATTGATCTTATTGGAAAACTAACCCTAGACCTAACCTTAAATCTCACACTTGCCATAGACCTAACCCTAGCTCAAACCCTAACCCTTACTATAAACCTAAACAGAACCATAGCCCTAACTCTAAGCCTAAACCTCAATCTAACTTTAAACAAAGCCCTAAATCTACATCTAGTAATATACATTACCTAACCCTAACCCTATCCCTAATGATGTCACTAGCCCTATTCATAACCCTAACCCTCTGAGTACTATAATCTTATCCCTAGAAGTAGTCCTAAACCTAACCCTCACCCTCACCCTAACCCTAGCTCAAAACCTAACCCTTTTGCTAAACATAAACCTAAGCCTAAACCTAGTTTTAACCCTGACCCTAACCCTAATTCATGACCTATTCCTAACCATAAACCTAGCCCTAAACTTAGCTCTAAATCCATCCATTATACTAACCATAACCCTTACCCTAAATCGAACCCTAGGCCTAATCTTAACCATATCACTAACCCTAAACCTATCAATTACCCTAAACCTAATGTAAACTGTAAACAAAACCCTATCAGTACCTAACCCACACCCTAGTGCTAACTCAAGCCCTAACCATAAAACCTAACCTCAAGCAAACTCTAACAATGACCCTGACCCTAATAAGTCTCCTAGCTCTAAGGCTGAATTTACATTAAACCTAACACTTACACTAGACCTAGCCATAACCCTAATCCTAAAACTATCCCCAACCATAACCTTAGACCTGACATTAGCCATAGTTCTAATCCTAGTCCTAAACCTAACACAAACCCCAGCCCTTATCCTAGCCCTAAACCTAGCCTTAAACCTAACCCTAAACCTAACTTTAGGCCTAACTCAAAAATTAACCCTAGCCTTAATCTTAGCCCTAATTTAGTCCTATTCCTAACCCTAACCCTAACCCTAGCCCTAAGACTAAATCTAACTCACACCCTGGCCCCATCCCTAGTTCCAACCCTATCCCTTACCGGAACCCTAATCCTAGCCCTAACTTTAGCCCTATAATTAGCTCTAGCCTAACACTAGATCTAATTTTAACTCTTAATCAAAACCTAATCCTAAGCCTAACCCTAACTCTAAATTTACCACTAGCCCTAAAACAAAACCGAGCCATAGTCCTAACCCTAACACTTAACCTAAACCATACCTTAACCATAACCTTAGCTCCAATTCTAGTTTTAAGCTGAAAACTAGAACTAACACTGACCCTGACTCTAACCATAATATTAACCCTAGTCTAAACATCACCCTAACCTTAACCCTAAACCTAACACTAGACCTACCACTAACCCTAACCCTAAATTTAACCCTAATTGTAACCCTGGTACTTACATTAGCCTTACTTCTAACCCTAGCACTGTTAACCCCAAACCTAGCCCAAATCCAAGCCCTAACTTGAGTTTTATCCCTAAACCTAATCCTAAACCTATCCCTAATCAAAATCATAACCCTAGCCCTAACCCTATCTCTAACCCTATCCATTGCCTTAACCATAACCTTAGGCCTAAACTTAACCCTAGGCGTAATCCTAAACCTATGCATTATTCTAAACCAAACCTAAACCCTAAACCTCACACTATAATTACACGAACCATAAAGATAATTTGAGCCCTAATTTTAAACCTTAACCTATCCAAATTTCTAACCCAGAACTTGACTCTAATAATACACCTAGCTCTAAACCTGACCCTAACCCTAAACCTAACCCTTACATTACATGTAGCCATAAACCTAACCCTAAAACTATCTTTAAATATAACCCATAGATATGATATTAGCCCCAGCCCTAATCCTAGCCCTAACACTAAAATAAACCCTAGTCCTCATCCTAACCCCAAACCTAGCCTTAATCATAACCCTAACCCTAATAATAGCCCTAACCCTATTTCTAACACTCACCCTATCATAAAACCTAGTTATAATGCCAATCCTTACCCTAAACTTAAGCCTAACCCTAACCCTAACACTAGGCCTAAGGTGAACAATAACCCTAGCCCTAATTCTAGACCTAATTTAACCCTATACCCAACCGTAACCCTAACCCTGGCCCTAAGACTAACTCTAACTCTCAGACTAGCCCTATCCATTATCGTAGTCCTAACCCTAGGTTTAACCCTAGCCCTAAACCTAGTAATAACCATTACCTAATCTTGATTCCTAGTCCTAACACTATATCTAACCCTAACTCTAAATCTAACCCTAACCATAATCCTAAGCCTAACATTAACACTAGCCCTAGCCCTAACACTAATCATAAAACTAGCCCTAACACTAACCCTTGTAGTAAAACAAAACTGAGCAATAGCCCTTACCCTAAACCTTAACTTAAACCAAACCTTAACACTACACCTAGATCTTACCCTAGCCCTAATTCGAGTTCTAATCTTAACCTTGATACTAACCCTAACTCTGGCTCGTATCTTAACACTCACCCTAAACACCACCCTAACCCTAAAACAAACCTTTACATTAACCCTAGCCTTAATTTGAGTTCTAACCGTAACCCTAAAAGTAAACCTGACCCTGACTATTAACCTAACACTAACACAGCTCTAAATTTCTCCCTAACCTTAAACCTAATCCTAACACTAGAGGTTTAACCCCAACCATCACCCTAAAACTAACCCTAAAATCCATAGTTCTTACATTAGTCATTGCTCTAACCCTAGCCTTAATCGCAACACAAAAACTAGCCCTAATCCTAGCCGTTAACCTAGCTTTAACCCCAACCCTCGCCCCAATATTAGCTCTAACCCTATCCCTTACCTTATGCCAAACCCTAAACCCAATACTAATCCTAATCCTAATCCTAATCCTTAACCTAACCCAAACTCTAACCCTACTAATAGGGTTAGGATTTGGGTTAGTTAAGGATTAGGATTAGGATTAGGTTAGACCTAATCCTTAAACTAACCCAAACCCTAACCCTAGTCCTCATTCTATTTCTAACCATAAACCCAACCCTAACCCTAACCCTAACCCTGACCCTTATTCTGACCCTAACATTAATCATAGGTCTAAACCTGAGCCTAACCCTAAACCTAACCCTAACACTAGCCTTGCTGGTAAACTTATACCTAAACCTAACCCTAACACTAGCCCTAGACCTAAACCTAATCCTAATCTATCCATAATTCTATGCCTAGACGTAAAGAAAAATCTAGCCCTAGCCCTAATAAAAACCCTTAGCCTAAAGCCAAAATCTAACCTTACCCCTAATCTTAACCCTGGTCCTAATACTGGCTTTCACATTAAGCATAACCCTAAACTGAACACTGACCCTGACACCAACACTGACCCTAAACCTAAACATCACCCTAACCTCAACCTAACCCTAAAACTATACTTAGCTCTAACTTTAACCCTAAAATTAGCCCTATCATAGCAAAGTTCTTACATTTGCAATAGCCCTGACCTATTTCAAAACCTAACCCTAACTCAAGCCCTAACCTAGCTTTAATCCTAAAGCTATCCATAACCCTAACTTAGCCCTAATCCTAAGCATAACACTAGCCCTATCACTAGGTGTAAGCCTATCTATTTCCCTAATGATAACCCTAATGCTTCTGCTAACCCTAGGCCGAACCCTAATCCTATTGTTAACCCTAACCCTATCCATTACCCTACACCTAACCTGAACTCTAAACCTAAAACTATCATTAACCTATCCCTAACCATAATGATAACTCGAGCCTTATCCCTAAACCTTAATCTAATAAAAACCCTAACTCTGACCCTGACCATAGTTCTAAACCTGACTCTAACAAGAAACCTGACCCTTACAATAGATCTAGCTATAAACCTAACCCTAAAACTCTCCCTGACTGTAACCTTAGACCTGACATTAGCTCTAGCTCTAATCCTAGTCCTAATCCTAACACAAACATTAGCCCACATTCTAGCCATATACCTCACCTTAATCATAAACCTATCCCTAACCATAACCCTAAATCTAATCCTCACCCTAGTCCTAAAAGTAGTTATAATCCCATCCCTTAATCTAACCCTAACCCTAACCCTAACTCTAACACTAACCCTAGCCCTAAATATAGGCCTACCCCTAACACTAACCCTAGTCCTAATCCGAGCCGTAATTTAGCCCTATCCCTAACTCATCCCTAACCCAACTACAAGACTAACTCAAACTCTCACACTAGCCTTATACCTAGTTCTAAACCTATCCCTTACCATCACCCTATACCTAGCCCTAAACTTAGCCCTAATCCTAGCCCTATCCTTACCGCTAGCTCAAAGCCTAGATCTAACCCTAACTCTAAATCTAACCCTAAACCTAAGCCTAAACCTCACACTAACACTAGCACTAATCCTAAAATTAATCCTTAAACTAGCCCTAACTCTACCCCTAGCCCTAATACAAAACTGAAACATAACCCTAACCCTAACACTTAACCTAAACCAAACCCTAACCCTACACCTAGCCCTAAACCTATCTCTAATTCTAGTCCTAACCCTAACCTGAAAACTAATCTGGACTCTGACTCTGACCCTAACATTAAAACTAGCTCTAAACATCATCATAATCATAAACTTAACCCTAACAGTAGACTTAGCCCTAATCCTGACCCTATCACTAGCTCTAATCATATCGCTACTTTGTACATTAGCTGTAGCCTTAACCCTAGCCCTAACCTAACCCAAAACCTAGCCTTAATCTGAGTCCTAAACCTAGTTTTTTTTTAAGATTTATTTTTTACATTTCAGTGGAGACAACATCTTTATATTATTGGTATGTAGTGCTGAGGATCAAACCCAGTGCCCTGTACATGCCAGACGAGCACACTATTTCTTGAGCCACATCCCCAGCTGCTAAACCTAGCTTTAACCCTAAACATAAATCTAACCATAACCCAAACAAAAGCGCTAATCCTATACATAACTCTACCCCTAATCTTAGGTCTAACCCTATCCATTACCCTAATAATAACTCTTATGCTAACCCTAGGACTAACCCTAACCCTATCCATTACACTAAACCACACCTAAACCCTAAACCTAAA
>NW_026008813.1:0-5310 GCF_001458135.2 Marmota marmota marmota | reverse complement strand
ATATTTGCATCTAGGTTCATTAGAGATATTGGTCTGTAGTTTTCTTTCTTTGAAGTGTCTTTGTCTCATTTAGGTATCAGGGTGATGTTGGCCTCATAGAATGAATTTGAAAGTTCTCCCTCTTTTTCTATTTCCTGAAGTAGCTTGAAAAGTATTGGTATTAGTTCCTCTTTAAAGGTTTTGTAAAACTCTGCTGTATACCAATCCGGTCCTGGGCTTTTCTTAGTTGGTAGTCTTTTGATGGTTTCTTCTATTTCCTCAATTGATATTGGTCTATTTAGGTTATGTCGTATTTCGTGGAAAGTCCTTGGTTTCACATATGTTGATGTTGTGAGGACCAGAGGGGAAGGGTAGAGAGGAATGGATGAGAAGAGCAAGAAAAGTAAGAAAAAAGTCTCTCAGAACTCTGTTTTCTTTTCTTGCAGTAGGTGGAGTTGTCTATTCCTAGCCTGAGTCTCTGTGCTCAGGGTGGTGGATGTAGCCAGGGTGAGAGAGCTTGAGCTTCTTCTTGGAGCCTCCCTACTCTTAGTCTCTGAATTGGAAACCAGGTGCCTGTACAGTTGCTGTTCCGCATTGATAGCTACACCCCCCAAAATCTTGTGAGAAAAATCTTGAGTTATCACAGCTGGAGGTAGGGGTGTTGGAAACCACTTACCTGATAAGCTGCAGAACCCAGCTGGTAGCCACGCCCAATGATAAATGGCGAGGAAGGTTTTGCACGTTGGATTCCATCTATTACCCATGTATGGTGTTTGGTGAGGTGGGTGGTTCTGTAGTGACCTTGTGCTGTGTCCAGAGCTCGTTCTGGTGATTCTCAAGCAAAGTCTCTCTGTTCTGTGCTGCCTTCTGTCTGCGCACTGAGTGCCCATGCGGCTGAGATTGCTATCTGCACCCAGAGAAACTGCACAGCTGAGCCTTCCATCTGAGCTGAGAGCACCCATGGGGCCCTAGTTTTTTTCAAATTTCTATGATACTGGACAGGATTAATCTTTTACTTAGCCTTACTATGCTCCACAGGTTTGGGCCTTCTCTGTTCAATAGGTTCACTGTGAGGAACAGTTTGTATTTTAAGGTTTCCCTTCATTGTGGCTTACTGATATGAATGAAAATTGAGCTGGAAATCAAACAGGGTTGGCAGGAGATGCTTGAAACTTCACACAATCAGTTCTCAGTGGGCACTCTGTGGTTTCTTTCTTTTGAAGGTAGGCCAAAAATGAAGCATGCAAAAGAAACTGTATCTGAAAGCACTTAAGGAGAAAACAGAGAAGCATGTATGTACTGAAATAAGTATCCCAACAATTTGATCAGATTTCTTTGATACTGCACAGTATTCATATTTTAGCTTGCTGCACAAGGCTCCCCAAGGTTGGCAATTCTAGGATCAATGGTTCTCTAAACAGGTAAAGGTTAGTGTTACAGCTAGGGTTAGGGCTAGCTTTAGAGCTAGTGTTAGGGTTAGAATTTGTTTTGTTCACATTTCTTTGATACTGGGAAGATTTATCTTTTCGTATCCTTACTATGTGCCCTATTTTGGGCCTTCTTGGTTTAATGGTCCACTGTTTGGAATAGATTGTTTTTAATGTCTCACTTCATTTTGACCTATATGGGTAAATGCAAATGAAGCTGGAAATCAGAGGGTTGGTGCTAGCTGGTTGAAACTTCACATTATCAATCAGTTGTCTGTGGGCACTCTCTGGTTTCTTACTTATAAAGATAGCCATAAGCTGAAGCATGCAAAACAACTTTATCCAAGAGCACTTTAGGAGAAAACAGGGCAATATGCATGTAGTGAAATACTTCCCCCAGTTATTTGGTCACATTTCTTTGATACTGTGCAGGATTCATCTGTAAGCCTCCCCACTAGTCTCCCCAAGTTTAAAAATTTTGATCAAAGGTGCTCTTAAAAAGTTAGGCATACAGTTATGGTTAGAGTTTGGGCAAGTGTTAGAACTAGTTTTAGGGTTAGAGTAAGTTTTTTTAAAATTTATTGGCTGGGCAGCATTTACCTTTTTCCTATTCTTAGTATGCTCCCATGTTTGGGCCTCCTAGGTAAAAGGGTTTTCTCTCAGAAGAAGTTTTAATTTTCATGTTTCACTTCATTTTGCCCTATAGGGGTGAATGGAAAGGGAGCTGGACTCAAGCAGGGTTTGTGCTAGCTGCTTGAAACTTCACACAATCAGTTCTCAGTGCACATTCTCTCATTTGTTTCTTGTGGTAGCAGCCTGACTGAATTAGAAAGAAACAGCTTTATATGTGAGCATTTTAGGAGCAAGCTTCAATTTTTTGCATGGATTACTTTTATATTGAACAGGATTCATCCTTTTCCTAGTCTTTGTAGTATCCCCATGTTGGGTTTTCAAGCTTTGCCAGTTCACTGTCAGGAACAGTATTAATTTTTTGGTTTCACTTTATTGTGGCCTATAGACGTGAATGAAAATGGATCTGGAAACCAAACAGAGTTAGTACTAGCTGCTTGAAACTTCACACACTCAATCAGCTCTCTGTGGGCACTCTCTGATTGTTCCTAGTGCAAGTACCTTAAACTGAAGCATGAAAAAATAATTTATCCACGAGCACATTAGGAGAAAACAGGGAAATATGCACGTACTGAAATTCCTCCCCCAATTATTTGGTCAGATTTCTTTGATACTGCACAGGATGCATCTGTTAGCTTGCCCCACTGGGCTCCTTTATTTGGGGACTACTCTGATCAATGGTTTTCTAAGCAGGTTAGATTAGATTTAGTATTAGATTAGGGCTAGGTTTACAGTTAGTGTTTGTTAGATTTAGTTTTGTTCAAATTTCTTTGATACTGGGTAAAATTCCTCTTTTACCTAGCATTACTATATTCTCTAGTTTTGAGCCTCTTGGTTCAAGGGTTTGCTCTCCTGAACAGTTTGTATTTTAAGTTTTCATTTCATTTTGACCTATGTGTGTAAATGGAAATAGAGCTAGAAATCCAACAGAGTTGGTGCTAGCTACTTCAAACCTCACACACTCAATCAGTTTTATATGGGCATTCTCTGGTATATTTCTTTTAAAAGTAGCCATAAGCTGAAGCATGCAAAGCAACTTTATGTGAGAGCACTTTAGGATAAAACAGGAAAATATACATGTACTGAACTAATTCCCCAATTATTTGGTCAGATTTCTTTGATAGTGTGAAAGATTCATCTGTTAGCCTACCCAACTTGGCTCCATGGATGTAGAACTAAGATGAAGTAGAAAGTAACAGCTTTATCTATGGGTGCATTAGGAGCAAGCAGAATACCAATGTAATGAAAGAACTTCAAATTTTTTTGGTTGAATTAATTTGATACTGTACAGGATTCATCCTTGACCTAGCCTTAGTAGGCTCCCCAAGTTTGGGCCTTCAGGTTCAATGGTTCAGTGTCAGGAACAGTTTGAATTTTTAGGTTTCACTTCTTTAGGGCCTGTAGGTGTGAATGCTTTGGAGCTGGAAATCAAACAGTGTTGGTGCTAGCTGCATGAAACTTCACACATTCAATAAGCTCTCTTTGGGCACTCTTTGATTTTTCTTTGTGAAAGTACCTTAAGCTGAAGTATGAAAAACAATTTATCCATGAGCACTTTAAGAAAAAAAACGGAAAATATAAATGTACTTCATATGAACAAATATGAAATATCTCCCCAAATTTTTCATCAAATTTCTTTGATACTGCACAAGATTCATCTGTTAAGTTGCACCACTAGGCTCCCTGAGTTTGGTACTTCTATGATCATAGGTACTCTAAACAGGTTAGAATTAGATTAGGGTTGGTTTAGATCTAGTGTTAGAATTAGAGTGAGTTTTGTTCAAATTCATTTTATACTTGGCATAATTCGTCTTGTACCTAGCCTTACTATTTTCCCCAGGTTTGGGCCTTATCCCTTCAATGGTTTGCTGTCAGGAACAGTTTGTATTTTAATGTTTCCTTCATTTTGACCTATACGTGTAAATGGAAATGGAACTTGAACTCAAACAGGGTTGGTGCTCGCTGCTTGAAACTACACACACTCAATCAGTTCTATGTGAGCACTCTGGATTCTTCCTTGTGAAAGTTTCCCAAAGCTGAAGCATGCAAAAACATTCCTAACCCTAACCCTAACCCTAACCCTAACCCTAGCACTAAGGCTAACCATAATGCTAGCCTTAAAACTTACCCCAAATGACATTCTCTCCCTATCCCTAAACCGAACCCTAATTGTAGACTTAATCAAAAAATAACCTAGCCAAAACCCTAGCTCTACACCTCTCCATTACACTAAACATAACCCTAACCCTAATGGTAACCCTAACCCGATTGCTAAACCTAACTCATCCATTACCCTAAACCTTAACTGAAACCTAAACTAAACCCTATCTATTTCCCTAACCCTAAACGTAAACCTAATGCTAATTTGAGCCTTAACCCTAAACCTTTAGCTAAACCAAATGCTAACCCTGACCCTGACCCCGATCCTAATAATAACCCTAGCCCTAAATCTGACCTTTAAATTAAACCTAATTCTTACACTACACCTAGCAATAACCTAACCCTAAAACTATTTTTAACATTAACCCTAGACCTGATATTAGCCCTAGACCTGGTTCTAGCCATAACCCTAACAGAAACCCTAGCCCTTAATGTAGCCCTAAACCTAGCCTTAATCCTAAAGTGAAATATAACCCTAGTCCTAATCCTAACACTCACCCTATCCCTAAAGCTAGCTATAACCCCAGCCATTCCCCTAAACTTAACCTTAAAAACAATGCTAACCCTAACTCTAGCCCAACCCCTTAGTCTAACCATAACACTAACCCTAGTCTTAATACTTGCCCTAATGTAGCCCTAACACTAACACTAACACTAGCCCTAATCCTAAACCCTAATTCTGCTCTAACCCTAACCCTAAATCTAGCCCTAATCTGTGGTGAGCCGCTTCTGCCGTTTATGCAAATTATGGTCGCCATTACAAGATGGCGCTGGCTCCGCTGTGGTCTGTGACAAACAACTCCTTATTTGGGAGAGTTGGCGCATGACTTTTCATCACCCTATGAGAAAGCTCCACGTGGCTGCTTTGCATTGGGGCTTGAGATGCTTTATTAAGGCTGGGAGGGGCATCTGAGAGAGAGAAGAAGAACTATCAAGGGCCTGAAATAAACTACTGAAAGAAGATTCCTGAGTGTTGCGTCTTCCTTGCGGGCAAGGGGGCGCAACAAGTGGTGCCGAAACCCGGGAACCAGAACTTTCAGCAGTCAGGGGGGTGCACCGTAGTCCCAGGTAAGTGGGATCCACGATCAAAGCGGGAAATAGTCCCAAGTAAGTG
>NW_026008812.1:0-3521 GCF_001458135.2 Marmota marmota marmota | reverse complement strand
CACACACACACACACACACACAAATTAAATGACAAATGCTTTAAGTATTTTACCATAAATTTTTAAAAATGAATAAATAATAGATATCAGAAAGGAGCAGGAGAGTAGTGGTATATAATAGTAGAAGGGGATGAGAAAATTTTTAGCACTCAATAAAACAAAAAAAAAATCCGAACAGTGGTCCTCTCTCTTTGCTTTTTGGTAATTTATTTTTTTTCTCCATAAAGGTATCTAGCCATTATACATGGCTGGATTGCACAGCATAGATAGTTGGTTTGTGGGAGGAAGATTTGGTTTTGTTTTTGCTTTTTTGTGTGTGTGTGATTCTGAGGATTGAACCCAATTTTTGATACAAGGTCTCAATAAATTGCTGAGAGTCTCACTAAGTTGCAGCCTCCTGAGTCACTGGGATTACTGGCTTTTTCTACCTCACCCAGCTACAGATGGCTGGTTTTTAAAATATCACTATTATTGTGCTCAACTAGAAGGAATTGTCTTTCAAATATTTCTCCTGTAAGAATCTGCTTCTTCATTGTTTCTAACCATATCCTTGAACTAAACAGAATGCAAAACAATATAATGTCTGTGTGTGTGTGTGTGTGTGTGTGTGTGTGTGTGTGAGAGAGAGAGAGAGAGAGAGAGAGAGAGAGAGAGAGAGACAAGGACCTCCATCTCAGTTTACACCCATCTTCATCTCTAATCACCTAAATTTGATTTTTTAAAATATATTTTTAGTTATAGATGGACACGAGACTTACCTACATTCCTTCATTTCCTTCTTCCTTCCCTCCTTCCTTCCTTTCTTTCTTTGCCTGTGGTACTGAGGATTGAACCCAGAACCTCACAAATGCTAGGCAAGCGCTTTACCAATGAGCCACACCCCAGCCTTAAATTTGATTCTCAAAAGCATATACAAAACCAACACTCATAACATCAAGAAAATCATCATAAAGGAAAGAAGAAAATATAGAGAATGTCCAGTACATTTCCAGGTAAAGATGATACACCAAATACAGGCATTTAACCTATGCTAATTCCCAATACCTCATTCACATACTAAATTGCTTACCTAAAATGGATGAGTTTTTAACAAGAAGTAGGAAAAGCCAAGAAACAATCCAATTTTCCCCACAGAATCCCATCCCCAAAATGCCCAGGAATTTTATGCCATGTATTACAGAAAACAGGATAAAGAAAGAACTTAAAAAAGGACTGTGTGAAAATCTGTTTATGTAGCAATTTGATTTTCCTAAATTTTCTACATTATCCAAAACCTCCCCCAGTGAAGAAGATCTGAGATGTATTTTCACATTGGGTGAGGCAGTTGAGTTTCACTGGGTGCCAAGTGAAAACTGGGGGAGTAAATGGACAGCTACATAGTGAATGCTGAACCAGCCTTCTTCATTCTGCCTTTTTTTCTCTACCCAGATCCCAGAGCACTTATAAGCCTATATTCCCCAACAAGAGATGACAGTACTTTTCTAGGATTTCTGATTAGCTGAACAGGAAGGACTAAAATATACTGATATTAGATATAATCCCAAATTTAAAAAAATTTACATAGCCCCCCTTTATTCTCAGGGAATATATTCCAAAATCCCCAGTGGATACCTGAAAAACCACAGATACTACTGAACACTAGATATATGATGTATTTTCCTATACATACAATAAAGTTTAATTTATAAATTAAGCACAGCAAAAGTTTAATGACAATAACTTACCATATATCTTAGCAATCTCAGCATACCATTTTTTTTCCTAAATCTGTATCCTTCACCTTTTCACTAAAAGGAAGCACTTTATGGCTTCTCTTTGGCAAATGTGAATTGCCAGCCTCACTAATCTTGTACTTTGAAGTCATTAATAAAAAAGAATAAGGAGGCCAATAATGGTCTGGGAATGTAGCTCAGTGGCAGAGCACTTGCCTAGCAAACACAGGTCCTGGGTTTCATCCCCAGCATGGCACATTCACACAGCAAAAAACCCACAAAAAGTAGGATAAAGATGAATTGAACAGAAGCAGCACAGTGTTAATGCAACAGTTGAACTGATAACCAAGATGGCTACACTAACAGGAAGGTAGTGTACACAAAGTAGATACACTGGACAAAAGGATGATTCACATCCTGGGAGGAATGGAATGGGATGGCATGAGATTTCATCATGCTACTCAGAATGATATATGCAACTTAAAACTTAAGATGTATTTCTGAAATTTTCCATTTAATATTTTTGAACTGTGTCCACATGTAACTAAAACTATATAGAGTGAAACCATGGAAAAGGGTAGACTACAGTATCATATAATAAAGAATTTAGTTTGTCTTTGTCTCTGGTTCCTGGGAGGTAGCCACCAAGTACTTGCAATTTCCTAATTGATGAACGTCTTTGTTAGTCAAGGTAGGCCCCTGAGACACATTCTGTTAGTTTACATTGAGGAGATGACTCAAAATAGGCCCCTAGATCTTCTGTATTAATATCTACAAATAAGATAATAATTATCTAATAAGATAACTCAGGATGGTGGCTGACCATCCAAGAAAAATCAAGGATGTGATTAAAGGATTGAGGATTTCAGATGACCTCCAGGAACGAAGAAATGTTAGGGACTGAATTCATCCACGTGACCAATGATTCAATCAATCATACCTATACAACAAAACCCCAATAAAAACCCTGCACCTGGAAGTTTGAGCAAGCTTCCCTAGTCGGTAATATTCTGCAATTTTCCCAGGATGGAGACTGACACAGGAACACTCCACCAGTGAACTATATCCCAGCCCTCTATTTTTTGAGACAGGGTCTCACTTAAGTTGCCAAGACTGGCCTAGAACTTGCAATCCTCCTGCCTCATTTTTTCAGGGGCCTGGGATTACAGATGTGTGCCACCACATTTGAATAATAGTATGCATGTTATTACACCCTAATATGCCTTGATGTGCCAGGTGGGTTATGTGTACTGACTCCATGAAGATAAGTCAATAGAAACTGTATCTGGAGTCCTCCCAAACCTTGTCCCATGTGTATTTCCCTTTGGCTGGTTTGGTTTGTATCCTTTTGCATAATACCACTGTTATAAGCAGCACAGTAACTGAGTTCTGTGAGTGGTTCTATCAAACTATCAAACATGAGGGAACAGTAAAGCCTGAATTTGTAGTGAGACGGTCAGGAGTAAGGGTGACTTGGGGATATTCAGCCTTGTGGCTCGTTTCTAAAGTGAGGGCAGTTATATGGAGGACTGTGCCCTTAACCTGTGAAATTTGGCTAACTCCAGGTAGTTGGTATCAGAAGTCATTTAAATATTAAAGCTATAACTAAAGAAATATTCCCTCTAGATTATCTTAAAGTGAATACCACCCAACAATTCAGTATTTCCATCAACTTTTTAATATCCCATTCTTAATCGATTTTGTCCCAGAAATGGAACACCTATAAAAATTTAAATAGGGCTGGGGATGTAGCTCAGTGGTAGAGTGCTTGCGTAGCATGCAGGAAGCCCTAGGTTCAATTCCCAGCAA
>NW_026008811.1:0-3521 GCF_001458135.2 Marmota marmota marmota | reverse complement strand
GGCTTAAGGCCTTATATAATGTCAAAACTTTAGTTGTTGTCATCTTTTCAAGACAGTTTATATATAGTTAATGCTATGAATTCCCTTGAAGATGCTGGTAAGATTTTGCCTTCCTCTACTGTTTCTCTTTGTTTTCTGCTATACAAAGTTTAATCTGGGACAGAAAATATCCATTTTTTATAGGACATATCAGGGCACTTACAGGATTGCCTGGAGCCCTTAGTTTGGGCAATGATTTAGCAGATAAAACCACACATGACATACTTATTTTTTCTATACTAGAAGAAGCTACAAATTTTCACAAATCCTTCCACATCAATGCTAATACCTTGCAAAAGCATTTTAGAATAACTAAGGAACAAGCTAGGCATATAATAAAACAATGTCAAAATTGTGTGACTTTTTACCACAAGTTAATCTTGGAATCAATCCTAGAGGACTAATATATAATCATATCTGGCAGATGGATGTCACACATTTGCCAGAATTTGGAAAATTAAAATATTAGCATGTTACAGTTGATACTCCTTCTGGATATTTACTGGGCTTCCTTCATACAGGAGAAAAAACTAAATATATTATATCTCATTGTTTACAAAATTTTGCCACTGTGGGCATTCCAAAACAGTTAAAAACAGATAATGACCCTGGCTATACTTCTACTTCTTTCAAGCAATTTTGCTCATCATTTGGCATTACTCACATAATAGGAATCCTGTATAATTCACAGGGACAAGGCATAGTTGAAAGAGCTCATCAAACTATTAAAATGTACTTATTAAAACAAAAAAGAGGGAATTGGGAAGGAATACAAATCCCCCAAAGATAAACTTAACATAACCCTTTTTACGTTAAACTTTTAAAATTTGGATTCATCATGACTTAGTGCTGCGGAAAGGCACATGTGTCCAAAAAAATGTACATAAGCCTAAGGTACTTTGGAAGGATATCCTAACTGGACAATGGAAAGGTCCTGACCCAGGGATTGTCTGGAGTTGGGGTCTGTTTGTGTGTTTCCACAGTGAGAACAGCAGCTAATTTGGATTCCAGAGAGAGTAACTAAAGTGATTTCTCCAGACCAAAAAGATGATGATTTGGCTCAAATCCATAACACCTGATATCCAGAACCCCAGTTTGGCTATCCTTACATCTGCGATAATGGTTCTCCTACACCTGGAGGCTAATGGGCACCATTAAGGCCTATTTCAAATGTAAAAAACCTTGAGGCTTACTTGTGAGAATACCTTCAAACCCATATGCAAGTTACAGGAATAAGGATGGATGATAAAAGAAGAGTCAAAACCAGGTTGCTTTTTTCTATTTTATTTTTTGAGCTCATACAGACATAAGTTAATGTTTTTCTGATCAGTTTTATTTTTTAATCAACTATGGAGTTTTTAGACATTGCAATGCAGATTTCAACCATGAAAATGTACAAGGCCTTTACTCTTGTGATATGTGTGCACACTTGTGTTATGTGATGTATGTCTGTATGTGCGTATGTCCATATATCAGGAGCACTCATGAAAAAAATGGACCCAAATATCTTTTATTCACGTGATTTAAACAGTTTAATTTAAATTGGGTATTGTTTTAATATATGAACAAAAAAGGAGGTTAACAGATCTGTTTGTTTACTTACACCTTTCTTTTTCATTATATCTAATAATTCTGTTCAGAATAATGTACTAAATTGTTCAGAAAAATGTTTTTTTAGTGCTTGCTGGAATTCTGCACAATATTTTTTAGCCATTACTGCCAGAATTCCTACCTTAAGACAAAAATAGAAGAATTTCCAGTATTACTGAAAAACTAAAAGAGACTTCGGAATTACAGCTACCAACATCACAGCTGTTGTTGTTTCTGCTGCTGCCATTACAGCTTCTGTGATATCTATCACACAAACTGTATAAACTGATGCATCAATGAATAATGTAACTCAACAAGTAATGCTCAAAGAGTTGATTTGCTTTGAGAAGAAATAGACATATTAATGGACTTCTCTGCTTTGAGCTTCTTACAGAACTTACCTGGACTGTGTATCACTTATAATGCATTATGAACTGATAAAACAAATTGTAATAGTGCCAGGCTACTTTTGCTGAGGGTGTTAATGGTGGTACAGTTTTTCTAGGAGTTTCTCACTTTTAGCTGTCAATGGCTTGATATCGTGGCATTTTGTATCCTCCTCCTTCTGCTTGTAACAGGTTGTTTATTGTGTTTGTGTAAAAACCACTATGGTCGTTAACCACAAGTATGGCTAAGTTTGTTGGGCTGGTAGTCAAAGAAAGGGTAAGATCCAATTACAATGGTACCATCCTAAGACAAGAGGCTGACGATTTGAGGTCAGACCATCCAATGATGGGTAAGGTCCATATGTAGTATTGGACAACCTAAAACCGGCACGGTTCCTAAGCCACATACTTGTTGTTTAATAAAACAAAAGGGAGAAGATGTTGGGGATGCAACTCAAGTCAAGATGGAGTCTGGCAATTTGCCAGGAGGAGTGGTTTGTGAAGCAACCTCAGCGAGCCATTAAGATGATGAGGATTCCTTATTGTCTAATTGCTGTATCTAGATGACATTAATTGAGTCAAGCTGTGTGTAATTAGTTAGGTATTATATACCTCTTCTGTCCCACAGAGAATCGGCTCCTGCTACCTTGGGTGCCTGCTACTTTGAGTTCTCACTCAGGTCCCACTGAGTTCACTTGCAATAAAGTAGTTCCCGCTTCAACCTTCAAATTGCTTGTCACCTCTTGGTTATTTTGCCCAGCCCAACTGCAGCAGTTCCCAATGGGAAACACTGCCTGGACATGGCCTGCATCTTTTTCACTGCCTGAAACTTGAGGCCTGGCAGTTAATATGCGAATTCCTCCAATCCAGTCCTGAGAGATCACCTCCCTTCCCTCCTTTGCCATCTGGCCTTTTCCTCACTAACTCAGACACCTGGCACTCCTTTTCCTTGGGTTGTGCACTCCCCTGAGCCCCTTAAAGCTTTCCTCATGTCCCTTCGCATAGTGTGGAGTATCTTTCTGTTGAGTCTGAAATGGGGGCCCCATATTTGGGCCAGCAAAAGGGCTCCACTAGGTGACCTTT
The DNA here is from genome assembly GCF_001458135.2 of Marmota marmota marmota. NCBI lineage: Eukaryota > Metazoa > Chordata > Mammalia > Rodentia > Sciuridae > Marmota > Marmota marmota. The sequence goes on along the minus strand of NW_026008811.1, from coordinate 423 downwards.
CATCTCCCCTCTGTATTATGGTCCTCATGCAGTCCATCTTCCCCAACCCCTCGTGAATTCCCCTGGTCCTCATGAGTCTCCTGCTTCTTGGGTCCCTCATCCTAGGTTGGGTGGGTGGGTACCTTGTCTGAGAACCTGGCTGTGGTCCTGGGTCTCCTCCCACTATGCAACACCCCCCCCCCAAAGACCAAAGGCTGTGCCCTCTCAGAGCCCTCCTTTTGGCCCCCTTCCAATGCCAGGCATCCTTTGCCAGGTCCCTGTCCATGGATTTTCTTCTGGGCCAGACTGCCTTATGAGAAACAGAGCCCTGCCCCTGGCCTGGGCCACTTACTCTTTCTGGGTGCTTGATCCTGCATCAGGACCCCTAACACATGATTGTGGCCCTGGGCCAGGAGCCTGACTGCCCCTCTTGAATCCCCTGCA
>NW_026008810.1:0-3521 GCF_001458135.2 Marmota marmota marmota | reverse complement strand
AGAGAAAGAGAGAGAGAGAGAGACGGAGGGAGGGAGGAAGGAAGGAAAGGAGGAAGGGAGGAAAGGAGGGAGGGAGGGAGGAAGGAAGGGAAAAGAGAACTAAAACAAAAAATAAATTTTAAAAACCCCACAATCTTTGCAAAAATTGTTGTAATATTAGGAAACTTAATAGGGCTTCCTAAACATATCCAGTAATTTCTGGGCTCCGACATTCTTCCTTCATTGAGTTCTGACCTGAATTCAACTGTATTTGCTTTTACTCTAAGCAGAACTTACTCTAACCAGAATTCAATGCAGGCAGAGAATGAACTAGCTTTCCAGTTCAATGTCAGCTCTGCACACTTCACCATCCAGAGCACACTTCATCAGCAGGAAGTGTTGCCACCACCAGATGGCAGTGTCTCCCTCTTCTTACATATAATTTCAATCTGTGTGTGTGTGTGTGTGTGTGTGTGTGCGCGCGCGCACGCGCGCTCAAAGAGGCGCCCTTGCTAATTTGCCTGTTGCATGTGTGCTCAAAGCAAAGGATTGAGTTCACTGCTGACTGGCTGGGTAAAAAAATCGAGACTCTGGGTGGGGGGCAGAAGATTACATAAATGTTCAGTAATGGGAGCTAACTCTTCTAACTGAGGGACCTGGCTCCCTTTCAGGTCCCAGAGCTGTGCCTCCTGTGATCCCAATAAGAAGGATGCAGAAACTCCTAGGAGTGGGTTTGGTGACTCTGTGGCTTCAGTTGGCCAGTGAGTGGGGTCTGGTGGAGATGGGAATAGGGAGACCCGAATTTAGAGCCCACTTGCCAGAGAGGTGAGTCTGCCTGTGATTTTGCAAATGAGATTTGAAAATGCCAATAGTGACTTCTGGTCTCTGGCCTCATTTCTGCCTAGGAGTGAACAGCCAACAAGGAGAAGCTAGTCTTCAGGTCCTGAGCATCCAGGAGGGAGAAAATGCCACCATGAACTGCAGTTACAAAACTGATATAACCAACCTACAGTGGTATAGACAGGATTCAGGTAAAAGTCCTGCTTTGGTGATTTTAATACGTTCAAATGAGAGAGAAAAACACAGTGGAAGACTAACAGCCACCCTGGACACCTCCACCAAAAGAAGCGTCCTGTCCATCACGGCTTCCCAGGCTGCAGACGCTGCCACTTACTTCTGTGCTACAGATGCACAGTGATCAGCAGGCACCTGCAGCCCTGACGCAAACCCTGCCAGGGCTGCTTCCCAGAAGCTCTGACCATGGGTGGACTTGGTGGTTTCACATCCTCCATGAAGGAGTCTACATGCAGTGGGAAGGGAGCCTGTTCAAATTTGTGAGTTTTGAAGCATCTTGGAATAGGGCAAAGGTCATGAAATATGGAATGGGGACTGCAATGCCAGGCTCAGTTCTCCCCGTCCTGGCTCCATGTCCTCAGGCTCACCCTTAGTGTAGCAGTCTTCTAGCCTCACTCAAGGAGAATGAGGAAGGAATTTTCAGTATTGGAAAGTCTCACCTTTCTATTGCAGCCCTAGACCCAGAGGGGTCTTTGAGTTGCCTGAAATGACTTTTGCTTTTCTCTGGTTCCAGGAAGTGGTGAAATCTCAGCATTAGGGTTAAGAGGGATCTTAGGATGTGTCCAAGCAAACCTTCCATCTCACAGCTGAGGACTGGAGCTGTTGTGTAAGAAAAGAGGGGAATATCTGATCAAATTGTGCCATTTAAGAGTTGTGTGATTTCCAAGCCTCAATTTCTCCATGAGGAAAAGGGCAATCTGTAAGAAGGTCCTAGTTTCCTCATCTATTAGAGGGGTGTATATTCTCAATAGCCAGGACCTGAAATGCTGTGTTGTGAAAGGCTTCTAGGATCAAATACACTGGTTTTCCATCTATTTATTCTCACTCCTACTAAAATAAATAAATGCTGACTGTAGTTTTCTTGACACAGTTTTGACACTACTAAAAGTGTGTTTGTGGAGAAAATCAGGGAATTTGTATTTATATGTATTCCTGGTGTAAAGGAAACAGATAATGGTTCCCAAAAGCCCCACCTCGATCTATCAGCATCACCTGTGCCAGAGTTGCCCAGAGCACCTCAGAAGCCCTAGACTATTGCACTCAGTGCTGGCTCACTCAGCAGGCTCTGACAAGCTGATGGGTTTGTATTTTTTTCATTAATAATGGCTTTATTTATGTATATTAAACATATGTATGTAATATGTATATTAATTCATTTTACAATAATCTTAGGACTCAGACAAAGAAGGTACTGTTTTTCTTTAATTACGGATGAGAGAACTGAAGCTAAGAAATACCAAGATTTCAACCAAATGCATTTATTTAAAACCACATAAAGTCATAGGTCTGTAAAACTGGGGGTTTTAAAACTGTTTTCTAATTGCATGTCAAGAATACAAAAAGAATGTTCAGAGACAAAGCATGCAAATATACATCTAGAATTCAAAACCTTTGAGGTCTCTTCAGTCCACCAAAATGAGGTGTGTCTTCAAAACAAAGGTTTCAGGCAGACCTGCTCCCTTGCAGAAATAGTAATTCATGACAATGGGACTAAATTATTCTATTTGGGCCATCATTTTAAAAATAAGATCTCTTTATGATGGGTTTGTATTTTTAATGAATATCCTTAGCCTCATTTAGAGGTTGGCAGAGCCTCTGTTACAGAAAATGTAAGCAGTGTTAGGAGGGTTACTTTTCTCTCACATAAAGCAGCTCTGTTAGAAGCAGGACTGTCATTGTTAGGGACTTTGTCATGTTGTGAGGGTCCTAGGGTCTCTCCAGCTCAATATTTCTCATCCTGCAAGTGTCCCTGTTGTGTTTATAACCCCCCCCAATAAACTGCTAGAGATCCTTCCATGTCATAGATGGAGAGAACGAGTGATCACAGGCGATGGGTACCTGCTGGCAGAGGCTTTGCCCAGCAGCCTTCATTGACCTTCCACTCACCTGAGTCACCAGATGTGCCCACCCCTCACCCCAACTGCGAGGAAGATGGGGTTTCAGGACTTCTTAAAATTTTAACTATGCTGCCACCCACATCAAAATAGCATTCTGTTAGTGAGAAATAGGAAAGAATGGGCGCCAAATAGGCAAACCACTAAGGGCATGTTAGGACTCATGAATATTCTGGGCCATATTTATTCATTTCTTGAATTACTACACTTAATTTTTCTCTCAGTTCTGTTGAATTAAGTTCATGAAATTTTCCAAAAGATGTCATAACCTCCTACCACCTAATTTTCCTCCACATCCTAATTAAAAACCCACCTTATTCCCTTGCTCCTCTGCCCCAGTGCACTTGACAAACCCACCATGCCAGTATAGACCTTTGTACTGAGAGTGACCTTGTCAGACCTTGGCAGGTGGACCTGGATTCTCATTTGCTCTTCAGCTACAGAAAAACTTTCTAATGTGACCTAGCGATTTGAAGGGTTCATTTTCCTTCTCTTCCTCCACTTCCTGTTCTTCCTCCTCTAAAAATTATTTTCCCTTCCCTGAAAATAGTGAAAAATATTAATTGTTTACTC
>NW_026008809.1:0-3521 GCF_001458135.2 Marmota marmota marmota | reverse complement strand
AGATGGGGGCAGGGGGTGGGGAGGTGGTGTGGTAGGCGTTGTTGAGGGGGTACTTGGCAGGCTGGTTGTTCTTGACTCTGGTGAAGTTGATACAGCGCCCCTAGAAGAGAATCAGAGACAGATGTGTGAGCTGATGGCCGTTCAACAGGGCAGGTGGGAAGGCGGCTTGAAATAAATGGGTCAGTAGAAAGGAGCCATGCTGCCAGTGAGGGCGCTCCACTGGCATATGGTGACATTATGACAAAGTAGTCCCCCCTAACCTAGTTCCTTAGACTGTGTTGCAAAATTATTTGTTAAAATTCATTTTTTCCTGGAGTCTTTAATTCTCTCAAGGTAGTGATGGGGAGGAGGGGAGAAGGACTGACCTTAATGGACGCAGGGGGTCAAGCTGTGTAGAGAGGTCACTGTAGTTAATCTCAACAGCCTTGCCAGCCACATGTTATGACCAAGTGTCCCATTTCATAGATGAGGAAGCTGAGGCTCAGAAAAGTCAGACCCTTTTGCCAAGGTCACATAACCCAGAATAGACTTCAGAACCTTCAGAGTTGACTTCTAAGGACGGGGCCCCAAATTTTATAAACCCAAAAAAAAATAAAATAAAATTCTAATCACACTCCTGGAGGCAGGAGAAGGTTACAGTGGAGTATTACTCAGCCATAAAGAAGAATGACTTTATGACACTTGCCAGTAAATGGATGGATATGGAGACTATCATGCTAAGTCAAATAAGCCAGCCCACAAAGACTAATGGTGGAATGTTCTTTCTGATATGCGAACGCTAACCCACAACAAGGGAGGGGTAGAATAGAAGTTCAGTGGATTAGACAAAGGGGAATGAGGGGAAGAGAGGGGGGGATAGAAAAAGGAAAGACAATGAAATGAATCTGACATAACTTTTTTCCTATGTTCATATATGAATACGCCATAGTGAATCTCACTATCGTGTACATCCACAAGACTGGGGTCCTAATTAGAATAAGATACATTCTGTGCTTGTATAAATGTATCAAAATGGACTCTATTATCATGTATAAGTAAAAAAAAATACAATTAAAAAAACATTCAAAGTCTAAAGCCACCCCCAAGTAGCCCTGTCTTCCAGGGGTGTTACCTCTCCACCCTCCCTCACCAGGGATTCAGATTCTTCTGCCCAAGGCTGGCTCTGTAAGGGAGGAGTCTCCTGCTGACCATGCTTCCCTTTTAGGGTGTAATCCCCCTTCACTTTCCCCCTAAGACTCTTTCCTCCTTGCAGGAGCAGGTGTGGCTCCTATGAACTCCGTGCCCCACCCCCGCCCCCGGGGGCTTATGGGGAATCAAACTGTTGTTTCTACTTGTGTCCTGGATGCTGTCAGAATCCCTCCCATGGGAACCAGTTGGGTCACAGCTCTTCCCCTCTCTCCTTGTCCTGCTCATTTGAAGTTCATTACTGTGATGGACTATGTCAGAGTCCTGGGACTGTTCCTGGTCTTGTCCACTAGGTGGATGCTCATCCTGTGGTGTTGGACCCTGAGTGGGTATGTCCAGAGAGCCCAGAGGTTCCCTTTTAGGCCTTTGGGGAAGGACCTGAAGGAGGGGGAGGCTGCAGAACTGAAGGAACAGTTGGCTCTAGGACTAGAGGGACATGTGGGTGTGTCATTTGACGCTTGGCTCAGGGACATGCTGCATGCTTGTGGGAAATGACAGGGCTGAGCAAACCCTCCCTCACCTGTGCCCCTCCCCACTCATCCTGTAAGTCATACCCAAAGTCCCTTGTTCTCCACACTCTCCCCCCTGATAACTTCAGCTTCCACTGACCCTTTGCTTCTCTAAGTTCTTCTCCAGTTATCATCTAGACCAACTTTGGGGGTGTGGACACTCTAGATGTTTTATCTGTAAATGCCTTGCCTCCCTAGCCAGGTGGGAAACTTCCACAAGGGAGTGGCCTTGTTTTGGACTTTGGACTTTGATGTTCCACAATCCAGAGCTTCATGGGCTGCTTGCTCTTCATAGCAGGGAGACTCGGTCAAAATGGAGTTGTTGCAAGAGACTAGGGCAAAGCAGGGGCTTGGGCAGCATTAGCATGAGCTAACATTCCTTTTCAAGACATGGCATTAGCCAGAGAATCTTGGTGAGGAAAGACCAAGCTTGACTGGGCTTGGTTTGGAAATTACAGTTGGTTTGGGAATTACAAGTCCCTGTGTAGCTGTCTGCACCTTGTTTCCTCTGAATTTGTAATTCATAAAATTAGGCCAGGGCCTCACATTTTGGGGTTCTGCTTGGGGGTCCACTGCCATCCAAGCAGCCGTCTTTTATAGCTTCATAAATCCAAGCCACGGTTACAGTCTATTTATGATGCAGGATAAGCTCTTTCCTTCAAGATGTTATAGCCTGATGGTTACCATCTGTGATAAATTCCTGTAATGACAACTCAGAGTGGGGATTTACTGTACTACCTATTCTGCCCTTCATTCCTAGACATCAAACTCCTACCAAGAGCCTCAGAGAGATTCATTTCCTTTAAGGATGATGGGAAATTCTGAGTCTGGGGAAAGAACTGCTGGTACCTGGGCTCAGGACCCCATCTGGCTGCAGATCTCCTTTGATGCTGGTCTCTGGGCTGGGAAAGCAAGGAGATAAGAGATCTGGAAGCCCACTTACTGGTTCCATTCAATTGTGACCCTACCATTTTTACCAGAGGCTGTTCTGCCCATAGACAGATCAGGAATCTATAAGCCATATTAGGATCCCCCAAATAATTCACCAAATAAAAGATGATCTCTCCTATCTGTCATCTGAAGATGGAACAACAGAGGGTTATGGGAATTGGGTCACAGGAAAGGCAAGGAGGCGCCCTTCCTACACCCTGGAGGTACACCCACAGGTCTCCTGCACAAGAGCACTGGTATGCTGGTTATTATGGACCCGAGGACAAAAACAACTGAATATAAAAGCCCAGAACTCCCATAAACAGACAGAGGGTGGGTGGAGGCAAGCTCACAGCCTTGTCTCCCACCCTTGGTGGGACTCCCCACAGTGTGACGTGGGTGGGGATCATCACACCACCTGCCACTGGCAGACATTCTGAGAGTTCCCTTAATCACTGCTGGTGAAGGGTCTGGAACAGTGCCCTGCACCTCATGCCCTGCTCAGACACAATAATGACTTTGTCTACAGTAGGCAGCCGGTTGGAGGTCCTGTCAAGTGTTCTGATTCCTGGACTCAGCAGATGCACCCCTGGGGCAATTTAACACTTTCTGAGTGATCTGCAATCTATAATGTCTACACCCTGCACCTGGCTTCTATAATAAAATTTGTAATCGGGAAAAAAAAATGTAGCATGGGATGTGACTGAAGCAGCCTTGGAACCTGATTCTGATGCTCCCCTTTTCCTCTCCCATTGTTATATAACTCCTGTAACTTATGTCCTATAGGACCTCCTACGGTGTTTTGCAAATACAGTTGGAAGGATGATATATTTACATATATTTATCTTCCTGAGAAAAGGTGCAGACTCAGCAGATGCACGGAGTGGGGGGGTAGGG
>NW_026008808.1:0-3522 GCF_001458135.2 Marmota marmota marmota | reverse complement strand
TTAACTGTTAATGTAGTGTATTGTAAGTGGACCATTTATGTGTCTTTAAACTTGTGTTTTTGTTCCCAATTTCAGAAAAAAATGATGAAAGCTCTCTGCAAGAAAAAGATAAAGGTGATAATTCTTTCCAAGGGAATTCTGACAAGGAAAACGTACATTATGAAGATGATAAAAATGAGCTTCCACCATCAAACCTCCAGAAGGATGATGGAAACAGCCAGATGGTGGATGTCCATGAGGACCCTGAAGTAAGACAGTAAGTTACCAGACAACCCGTTTTAAATTTAGCAATCCATAGGACTGTGCAACTCTTTCATTCTCTGTTATCTTGTTCTTCTCTCACTGAAAAAGTGAAGAGTGATAAAAGTAGAATATAGAGCAGTCATAATGATAGGTCATGTAATCAGTGAGTTGAGACTGTGTAGGAGACTTTGTAGCATTTCTATACATTTTAAAATTTCAATCTTGTTTTTCTTTTTGAAAATTGCATTTCTGTACATTTATGGATACTTTCTTCTGTCCATTTCCCCCAGTGACTCCTCTACCTTCCACGTCAACAATGGGAATATAAAATGGGATAAGGAATGCCAAGATAAAATTCCTTCAGAAAAAGAAATGAAAAAGAGCACACAGGATGAAGCTGTGGGGAGAAGGTTCAAGATCACAGTGAGTGTCCTGATATTATGTAGGTAAGGTGCAGGAGAGGTAGATCAGAGGGAATTGGGTTGATACCATCTAAGGACAGGTCCAGAAAATGAATTAAAAGGGAAGGCTGTCTAAAGGGAAAGGTGGACTACTGCCAAGAATATGGAACAGATTCCCACTGGATGCCTTGCTTTGGCTCAAGCAGCATGTAGGATTATGAGTCTCTGAAATCTTTGTTAGATGGTCAGGAAGGATATTCAATATGTAAAATCTTCTGGAATCTTATTAATTAAGGTCATTTAGAACAGCTAAATTTTTTATTTCGAAGATCAATTTGCAATACAGAGAAAGGACAATTAAGAAATCCATGTATTGATCCAAAACAAAAAGAAAGAAAACCAAAAAGTGTATCATGTCAGTTGTCCCCACATTAAAAGTCTTTTGCGGGGAGGTACTAGGGATTGAATCCAGAAGTGCTTTACTACTGAGCTATATCCCCAGTCCTTTTTTTACTTTTTAATTTAAGACAAGTTCTCACTAAGTTGCTTAGGACCTCACTAAGTTCCTGAGGCTGGTCTCTATTTTGTGATCCTCCTACCTCAGCCTCCTGAGCTACTAGGATTATAAGCATGTGCTACCATGTCTAGCTAGAACTATTTTTTTTTTTCGGTACTCAGAGGCACTTAGCCACTGAGCCACATCCCCAGTCCTTTTTATTTATTTATTTATTTATTTATTTATTTATTTATTTATTTTAAAGAGAGAGTGTGAGAGAGAGAGAGAGAGAGGGAGAAACATAGAATTTTTTAATTTTTTTTTTTAAGTTTTTGGCAGACACAACATCTTTGTTTGTATGTGGTGCTGAGGATCGAATCTGGGCCACACGCATGCCAGGCGAGCGCGCTACCGCTTGAGCCACATCCCCAGCCCCCCTTTTTATTTTTTTAAATAATTTTTAGTTGTTGATAAACCTTTATTTAATTTATGGATTTATATGTTGTGCTGACCATCAAACCCAGTGCCTCACACATGCTTGGCAAGCACTTTACCACTGAGCTACAACCCCAGACCCCTTTTTATTATTTTTTTATTTTGAGACAGGGTCTCACTATGTTGCTTATAGCCTTGTTAAATTACTAAGGCTGGCTTCAAACCTGTGATCCTCCTGCCACAGCCTCCTGAGCCACTGGGATTACAGGTTTGTGCCACCATGCCTGACCTAGCTAGAACTCTGGAGAAGGTCACAGTAAAATACTTGATCGTGTATGATAACTGCCTTTAATTCCATGTTGTCTTTGTTTCATCCCTTCTTTTTACCTTTAGATTCCTTATGGGATGAAGTATAATAAGACATGGCTAATGAATTCAATCCTGAGCCATTGCTGTGTACCCTTTACACCAATTGATGTAAGAGAAGATGGTGAAGCCAGCTGATGGGCACCGGGGAGGGGAAGAAGTCTGCCTCAGCAGGGACAATTGGCATCTGACATTATTGCTTCTGCCTCCATTCCCTGTAGTTCCACTATATCAAAAATCGGGCCCAATTCTTTGTCCAGGATGCTAGTACTGCCTCTGCATTGAAAGACGTCAACTGCAAAATTTGTGATGAGGAAAATCAAAAGGTGTGGGCCGAGATCATTCCTTAGTATTGTTGGGATTGGGGAGGGGAATGGACAGGGGCTGGTTATCTTTGGACCCTGGTGCTTACCCTGCCTCTTCTTCCCATAGATATCTATCTTTGTCAATCCCTGTACTGAACCGAATACCTTGCAGAATAAATTCACTCCAGAAAAAATGGAGAAGCTAATGGTAATATAGACCTAAGGCACATTGTTTGAAAAGTTTCCTGGCCCACATTTCAACCTCCACCCTTTGATGTCCCTGTCACAGCCACTCCCCCACAGCCTCAAAGCCCCTTTCTCCATCTCTGTCTCTGCAGCTGACGATGAACAAACGATATGATGTCTCACAGCAAGCCCTTGATCTCCAGAAGCTCCGCTTTGACCCAGGTATGACTGACAACAGTATTCCTAGGGAAGGTGAGGGCAGAGGGGTCTGCCTGGCAGGGAGACATAGAAATGGAAAATTGGGGAGGGGGTTCTTGCTACTGCTGCTCCACACAGACCCCTCTGAGCTTTCTGATCCCCTTCTCCTGGCTTCCTGAAGACTCGTTTTTTGTTTGTTTGTTTGTTTGTTTGTCTTCCTGAAGACTTGATGGAACATGACATTGACATGATCCTAAACCGAAGACAGTGTATGTTTGCTACCCTGCAGATCATTGAAAGGAATTTCCCTGAGGTGAGATCTTAGGCCCAGGGCTGGTATTTTGGTAGAAGAGTGGAAGGGATGTTGTGAAGGGTAGATTTATATTCCCCACTCTCAATAGTAATCATTACACTAACCATTCCTTCCCAAAAGCTGTTGTCCTTGAACTTGTGTAACAACAAACTATACTGGCTGGATGGCCTGTCTGACATTGTAGAGAAAGCCCCCCAAGTCAAGATACTGAACCTCTCCAAAAATGAGGTGAGAAGACAGCAAGACGAAATTTGGGTTGAGGGTGGCTGGTAGTGCACAGCAGGATGTTGGCAAGAGGCAGAAAAAAGCACCTGCGAGTGGAGGTATCTGGGTGCAGGTTCCCAGGTGACCCTCTCTCCCTGGGTCTCCTTAACCGGTTCCCTCCCCATCTTTCTCAGCTGAGGACCTCCAAGGAGTTGGTCAAGCTGAAAGGGATGAAGCTGGAAGAGCTATGGCTAGAAGGGAACCCCTTGTGCAGTGACTTCCCAGAGCAGTCTGCTTATGTAAGGTAGATAATGCCTGGTAACACCTGTCACCCTTCCTGGGGACTTTTGCCTCTTGGGAGCCTGAGCTCCCCCC
>NW_026008807.1:0-3522 GCF_001458135.2 Marmota marmota marmota | reverse complement strand
CCACCCTAAGATACCATCTCACTCCAGTAAGATTGGCAGCCATAGGAAGTCAAACAACAACAAGTGCTGGCGAGGATGTGGGGAAAAGTGTACACTTATACATTGCTGGTGGGACTGCAAATTGGTGCGGCCAATTTGGAAAGCTGTATGGAGATTCCTGGGAAAGATGGGAATGGAACCACCATTTGACCCAGCTATTGCCCTTCTCGGACTATTCCCTAAAGACCTTAAAAGAGCGTACTACAGGGATACTGCTACATCGATGTTCATAGCAGCACAATTCACAATAGCTAGACTGTGGAACCAACCCAGATGCCCTTCAATAGATGAATGGATAAAAAAAAATGTGGCATTTATACACAATGGAGTATTACACAGCACTAAAAAATGACAAAATCATGGAATTTGCAGGGAATGGATGGCATTCGAGCAGATTATGCTAAGTGAAGCTAGCCAATCCCTAAAAAACAAATGCCAAATGTCTTCTTTGATATAAAGAGAGCAACTAAGAACAGAGCAGGGAGGAAGAGCAGGAGGAAAAGACTAACATTAAACAGAGACATGAGGTGGGAGGGAAAGGGAGAGAAAAGGGAAATTGCATGGAAATGGAAGGAGACCGTCATTGTTACACAAAATTACATATAAGAGGTTGTGAGGGGAATGGGGAAAAAAACAAGGAGAGAAATGAAGTATAGTAGATGGGGTAGAGAGAGAAGTTGGGAGGGGAGGGGAGGCGGGATAGTAGAGGATAGGAAAGGTAGCAGAATACAGCAGTCACTAATATGGCATCATGTAAAAATGTGGATGTGTAACCGATGTGATTCTGCAATCTGTAATTGGGGTAAAAATGGGAGTTCATAACCCACTTGAATCTAATGTATGAAATATGATATGTCAAGAGCTTTGTAATGTTTTGAACAACCAATAAAAAAAAAAAGAAATGGTTGCAATACTGTTAGTGGTTCATTACCAAAGGACCCGAGGCAATTTATGAAGAGTAAAGACTTATTTTGTGGCTCATAGTGCTAAAATACCTAGTCTATGATTGGGAAGCCCATGCCTTTTAATCCCCACTGAGGATAGTTTATAATGGCATGAACACGTGACAAAGCCAACCACTTATATTATGATCCAGAAAGCAGAGACTGAGAGATGAGGTTCTCACAATTCCCCCTGAGGGCACGCTGCCAATGACCTTAGGTCACAGCACCTAGTGTCAAGACCTTAAGTTCCCTAGCACTTCCCAGGAACACCACCTTGGGGACCAAGTCTTTAATACATGATGTTTGGGGGACTCTGTCTATACTCAAACTATGGGAAATGCATTGTCTTCCTAAACAAGAGGATACAGTGTGCAACCTGCAGAGCTGGATAGGGGCGAGGGAGAAGAGAGTTGTTATTTTGGGGTCTTTCCTTTTCAACTCAAATGCTGCATGTATTTAGTGCAAATGCTTGTTTTGTAATTTCTGGAGTAGTGTGGAATCTTTTCGGGTGGGAAATGAATAAAAACACTCCTGAAAATCGTAATTCTCAAGACATGTAGGGGTTTGTATCTTACTATTTTCATCTGATCACAAGTTATTTAAATCATGGCAAAAGGTATGTATATAGTAATCTTTATTTTTTTAGAGCAGTTTTAGGTTCATAGAAAAATTGGGTGGAAAATAGAGTTCCCATGAACTTCTGTCCACACACATATAGCCTCCCCTATTATCACATCAGGGTGGTAATGATATTGTCAGAGTTTGGGATTTTTTGCCATTCTCATAGGTATGTGGTGGTATTTCCTGGTGTTTTGATTTGTAGTTCCTTAATAACATGCAACATTGAATTTCTATTCACATACTTATTTGCCACTGGGATATCTTCTCTGCTGAGATGTCTGTTCAGATCTTTCCCCTGTTTTTAATAGGGTTGGTTGTTTTCTTACCATTGAATTTAAGAGCTTATTTTATGTTTGAATAATAATCCTTTATCATACATGTCTTTTGCAAATATATTGTCCTACTGTTACTTCTCATTCTCTTGATGTTAGCGTATTATAAAGTACTCTATAAATGTATGTACATATGGTTTTTAAGTAAGAGGAGTTTGACATATACTATGTTATGTGATGCTCAAAATAATCCTTCGCCATTGGTATCCACTTTAATTTCCTCTCTTATAAAATGGAAGTGATCACAATATCTTCTCCCAAGTTCTGAAAATTAGAGTTAACATAGAAGACAAGCTTAGAATGATGCTTAATACATTGCACACACAAAAAAGTGTTAGCTGTCCTGATTCTTGCTTTGAAATTGAAGAAACTTTCAACCAATGGGGCGGAAAGCATGACTTCATCCCAAAGGATTTGATTCTAATTACAGTCCTGTTTCAATTGCAGCACTGAGGAAAGAACAAAGGGACAATCTCATGGAGTTGCTCTTCTCTTATGACTAAAGGGCCCTTGCCCTTCCCTGATGATAATCAGGAATTTATTCTTTTGGATTTATAAGACTTTTTGCCTCTGCTCTGAGTAGCAACATCAGCCCATTTGCAGCTATTTGCAGAGGAATTGATCTTAACCATTTGAAGTGATGGAAGAACTGTTTGAAGTCAACTATTTCAGACTCTTCATTCAGCACCTAATAAGTCTCAGATAGGAAAACTAATGAGGCTCAAAGAGATTGATTTACTTTCCCTATATCCCATCAAGTCCTGAGCAGAAACATGATGTAACTCAGATCTCCACATACTTAGTGTGGGCTTCTTTCCACTTCACAGTTGTTTCTTTCTTTTTATTTTCCTCCTTCTGTGCCTTCTGTGTCCTTTCTTATTCACTTTTTTTTTTGTTTTTCACCTTGTATATTTATATGCAGTATAACTAGGATGTGGAAAAGTGCTTCTCTCTCTCTCTCTCTCTCTCTCTCTCTCTCTCTCTCACACACACACACACACACACACACACACACACACAAAAAAAAACACAACTTATGGAGCCGACTCACATAAATTACCACCCAGGTCAAGAAGTAGAACATATCCAGCCTCTCAGAAGCCACCCTGTGTTTCTACCTGATCGGCAAGGCTTCTCTGTTCCCAACTCACTTAGGAACATCATTATACTGACTAATCAGTATCATTATTTTTTTTGTTGTTCTTTGTAGTTTTATTTCTTTGTATGCATTTCTATCGATATCATTTAGTCTTGTTTATTTTTATAGCAGTTTCAATACATAATTTCTTGATAGTAGACTGTATATCTTTAAAGTTTGATAAATTTTGACACAGGTACACACCCATAGAGCCATCACCACAACCAAGATAATGTGCATGACCATCACCCCCAGAGTCACACCTTGTTGTAATCCTCTTTCAGGCCCCTTCCTGCCCCATCTGCCTATCCCAGCACCACCTCTAGGTGATCACTGAACCAATTCCTGATTTTTAATTAGTTAGCATTTTCTAGAAATTTACGTATATGAAATATGTATTTTCATATATATATATATATATATATATATATATATCTATATATAATTT
>NW_026008806.1:0-3523 GCF_001458135.2 Marmota marmota marmota | reverse complement strand
AGGCATGCACCTCCACATCCTGCTTTTTTTTTTTTTTTAGCTTTATTTTATTTATTTATTTTATGTAGTGCTAAGGTTTGAACCAAGGGCCTCACACACGCTAATCAAGTGCTGTACCACTGAGCCACAACCCAGCCCCCTGCTCTTTTTCCTTTTATTGCAGGAATGGGGATTAAACCCAGGGCCTTGGGCATGCTGTACAAGTACTCTACCACTGAACTATATCCTAGCTCCTAGCTCCCCACCCTCTTTTTTTTTTTCCTGATACTAGGGATTAAACCCAGGGATGCTTTACCAGTGAGCTTCATCCTTCACCAATTATAATTAGACATTGGAAAGAAAGTTATTGTGCTTCGAATGGATTTGTAAACAAGGACTCATGGACTTGTGAGTCACTAAAATCAGATTCCTACTAGGTTCAAAACTACTTCGTCAAAACTGGGTACAGTGACACACACCTGTAATCCCAGCAATTTGGGAGACTGAGGCAGGAGGATTACAAATTCAAGGTTAGACTCAGCAACTAAGTGAGGCCCTAAGCAACTTAGTGAGATCCTGTCGCAAAACAAACAAACAAAAAGTATTGGGGATGTGGCTCAGTGGTTAAGCACCTCTGGGTTCAATCTCTGGTACAAGAAAGAAGGAAGGAAGGAAGGGAGGAAGGGAGGGAGGGAGGGAGGAAGGAAGGAAGGAAGGAAGGAAGCGGGGAGCGGAGGGAATGGAAGGGAAAAGAAGGGAAGGGAGTAAGAAAAACAGAAGAAAAATGGAAATGGGGTTGTAGCTCAGCAGTAGAGTGCTCGCCTAGCACATGCGAGGCCCTGGGTTCCATCCTCAGCACACATAAAAATAAATAAACAAAATAAAGATACTGTGTCCAATTACAACTAAAAAATAAATATTAAAAAGATAAAAAAGGGGCTGGGGATGTGGCTCAAGTGGTAGCACGCTCGCCTGACATGCGTGCGGCCCGGGTTCGATCCTCAACACCACATACAAACAAAGATGTGTCTGCCGAGAACTAGAAAATAAATATTAAAAAAAAAAAATTCTTTAAAAAGATAAAAAAAAGGGCTGGGGATGTGGCTCAAGTGGTACA
The DNA here is from genome assembly GCF_001458135.2 of Marmota marmota marmota. Lineage (NCBI taxonomy): Eukaryota > Metazoa > Chordata > Mammalia > Rodentia > Sciuridae > Marmota > Marmota marmota. Next base: position 2,427 of record NW_026008806.1, on the reverse strand, counting down.
GCACTTGATTAGCGTGTGTGAGGCCCTTGGTTCAAACCTCAGCACTACATAAAATAAATAAATAAAATAAAGCTAAAAAAAAAAAAGACAGCAGGATGTGGAGGTGCATGCCTAGCATGCATGAGGCACTGGGTTCAATTCTCAGTACCACATAAATGTAAAATAAAGATATTGTGTCCACCTAAAAAAACTGAAAAATAAATATTAAAAAAAATAAAAAGATAAAAAAGAGCTATGTTAAAAAAAAGAAAAGAAAAAACACCCTTCTTTGTCTAGGAAGTCTTCTAGGTTCTTCCTGTTCTGAGCTTGAATTTGGATTGTATTATGCAGTTCTGAACTGATGTATGTATTGATATTTTGCCTTTTAAAGTTCACTTCAGTTGTTTATACATTCAAGAAAATAAGTCTCTAAGCAGAATCCATGTTTATCAGTTGTTCTAAGAATCAGATATAGCCAACTGTGATGGTGCATCCAATTTGGGAGACTGAAGCAGGAGGCTTGCAAATTTGAGGCCAGCCTCAGCAATTTAGCAAGGCCTTAAGGAATTTAACAAGACCTTATATCAAAATTTAAAAAAATAAAAAGGGCTGGGAATGGGCTCAATGGTACAATGGTACAGTGCTCCTCCCTGTGTTCAAATTCCAATACCAAAAAAAAAAAAAAATCAGATATAATTGTCCATGACAGAAGAGGCCACAGCACTTCATTAAACTATGAACATGAAATTAATAGATTTGGAAGCAATCTAAAGGTGAAATGAGATGAAGTAAAGTGTGACACAAATGACAGATTACTAGAACCAGAACCTAGCCCTTCTAATTATTAGCAATGTCTACCATCTTTTCTCCTACATTTTTGTTTGTTCGTTTGTTGGCACTGGGGATTGAACCAAGGGATGTTTAGCCACTGAGCCACATCCCAAGCCCTTTTAAATTTTTTTCTCATTTAGAGACAGGTTCTTGCTAACTTGCTTAGGATTTTACTACATTGCTGAGGCTGGCTTTGAACTTGCAATTCTCCTCTATCAGCCTTCCAAGCTGCTGAGATTACAGGCATGTGCCATCATGCCTGGCTTCTCACTACATTTGTAAATGTTTGAGTCTCTATCTGTATAAGACACCAGGTTAAAAGCTCAGGAAATCACCCAGTTCAAGATAAATATGAGTCTTTCTCTGGAGAAGTCTCCCCCTGCTCCAGAAGTCTATAGCAGGGAAGGCCAAAAGTAAACATAATTGTGTGTCAAATAATAACAAAATTAGGCTGCTTTATATAAGGTAGTGGTGGGAAGACTCCTTTGAGCAGAGAACATTTAAGCCCAACCTGAAGGCTATTGGAGCCAGCCAAAAGTAAACTGGAAAAGAAGGGAAGAGGAGAGGAGAGCTCTCTTGGGCAGAGAAAATAACAAATTCAGAACCCTGGGGTGGGGAAAAGAACTTGGCAGGGTCCACCAGGGATCAACTGAAGGTCAGGGTGAGGATAAATCCAAGTTACAATAGAGAGGGGCTTGGTCAAGGGTCTTAAACTCAGATATACAACTAGGCAATATAAATAAGAAAACTGGTGAGATGTAAGATTGAGTAATAGGAGGACATCTTGCTCCATGCCATAGGTCCTTATTGCCCAGCTCTGCCAGATCCAGATCTCTGTTTAAGAGACAGATATCTGATTTTTGGGGGAGTGGGGGTGGGGGGAAAGTACAAGGAATTTAACCTAGATGTGCTTTACCACTGAGCCACATCCCCAGTTCTTTTTAAAATTTTTTTATTTTTGAGACAGGGTCTCGATAAATTGCTTAGGGCCTCACTAAAGAGATAATCTGGATTTTTAACAAGTCATCTCTTTATTTTTATTTATTATTATTTGTAGCACTAGGGATTGGATCCAGGGATGCTCTACCACCAAGCTACATCTGTAGCCCTTTTTATTTTAGGTAGGTCACTCTAAGTTGCCAAGTCTAAGTTGCCAAGACTAGGCTCCAACTTGTGATCCTCCTGTCTCAACCTCTCAAATCACTGGGATTACAGTCCTGTACCACCTTACCCCTCCACCTCTTCATTTGTTTGGTACTAGGTATTGAACCCAGGGCACTTTACCATTGAGCTAATTCCCTAGCCCTTTTTTTATTTTTATTTATTTATTTTTGCATGCTAGGAATTGAATACCAAGGGTAATGAGCTACATCCCCAGCCCTTCTTATTTTTTTCTTTTCTTTTATTTATTTATATGTGGTTCTGAGAATCGAACCCAGTGCCTCACACATGCTAGGCAAGTGCTCTAACACTGAACCACAACCCCAGCCCCCTTTTATTTTTATTTTTTATTTCGAGACAGGATTTTGCTAAATTGCTTAGAGCCTTGCTAAATTGTTAAGGCTGGCCTTGTATTTGTGATCCTCCTGCCTCAGCCTCCCAAATTGCTGGGATTAT
>NW_026008805.1:0-3523 GCF_001458135.2 Marmota marmota marmota | reverse complement strand
ATCGATCCTTAGCACCACATAAAAATAAATAAATAACATACAAGGATTGTATCCATCTACAACTAAAAAAAATTTTTTTAAAGAGTAAATAAATTTTAGTATTTCGTATTTTAAGCCAAATTCCCTTATTTTGATGTTCTATTAGAAAGAAATATACAGTGAAGAAATAGTAATGACTTCCTGGAAATTCATAATTATTCAATTTCAATAATTCCAGTGAATTATTAAATTGTTAATTAGTTAGTTCTGAGTCTGACATAGAATACTTAGGCCTTTGTTTTTGCCTTTAAGATAACAAAAGTAAGAGCAACTTACTTCCGTGAACTACAGGTAAAGCTCTCCCTGCTCTCTGCCCCACCCTTCACCAAAGGGTAATCACTATTAAAAATGTGGTGTAAATCTTTCTATTGTTTGGTTCCCTAAGGAAAAGGAGGACAGTAAACATCAGGTTCCTGAATACTCTCTTTGTCTTCCCCCAAATTTAGCTAAGATAAGGTAACAATGAGATTAAATCTGGACTGCAAAGTCCAGATAAATATTATCTTGGAGGACATAGGCTTTCTCTAGACACACTAGGAACTAGAGCAAATTAGTTTTATCTGGAGAAGTTACTTTCTTTCTTTTTAAATGAATTTAACTAATTTATTTTTATGTGGTGCTGACGATCGAACCCAGGGCCTCACCTGTGCTAGGCAATTGCTTTACCACTGAGCCACAACCCTGGCCCCTAGAAGTTACTTGCATGTACACCAGAAGAGTTGTTCCCCGTGATGCTAGTCCTATAAGCAAACTAAGCAAGCTAATGCTGGTGATGTCACTGCTTCTATACAATTCCTTTCAGAGTGGGGACAGGCATGGAACTGAGGGCGCTGTGGAAAGAATACATGCCACACATCCAGCCAGCCACCACTGGACAGAACACCATAAGTAGGCACCGCTTGGCAAAACACTGTAAGGGACATAGAAGCTGTCCACCTGTTGCCAGTAAATTCTTCTTGGTGCAGTCACTGATCTCTTGTTAGCTTTCCCCAATAAACCACATGTCTCCTATACTGTTTCTGGGTACTTTCTTTGGCTTTCCCACAACCTAGTACAGCTGGACTGGGTGAACATGCAATTTAATATTTATTAAATTTATTAAATTTAATTCTAAAGCTTTTTCTTTGTATTTTGGAACCTTTTTTTTTAAAAAAAAAATTCAAGTTTCAAACATTTTTGTAGGCTTCTGCAAACCTTATGGCCATAAGGTGCTATGCCTAATACCTCAGGGACCAAGGGATAAAACAGCCACCCCCACCCATCCTCACTCCACCTCAACTGGCAAAAATCAACTTATCTGAAACCACTTCTCCTCATCCAGAAAGCCTTCCCTCATCAACCTCTGCTTCCTGCCTCCTTCCCCATGGATAAGGTGCTGCTCCTATAATTAATTCTTACCACATTTATTTATCACTTTTATATCAGTTTGCTATTATTTTTTCATGTGTCTGTCTTCCAGCTAAACTGTAAGCTCAGTAAGTGTAGGAATGGACTTTATTTTGTTTTCATATCTTCAGAGTATGTACACAGTAGGCACTCAATGAATATGTGTTGTATTTGTGAATAAATAAACTATGATCAAGTAGAAAAGAGAATCTATTGAGATGAGAGCTTCCATGAGAAGTGTCTCTACTAGGTGTGATGGTGTCTTCCAGGGAGGGAGAAGTCTGTTGCACCTAAGGACATGAAGGTGACATTTGAGTTGAGACAAGCTGATAATTGTGAGGTGAGGGCAGTGTCTGTGGACTGAAGGGGAGAGCCAGGAATTCCAGGTGGAGAGAAAAATGTGAAGATAGCCAACAAGAGATTGAGACTAGAGAGAGCCAGATAAGAACAAGTCCAGGAATTAGGGGGAGAGTGGATGGGGGAGGGGGCACAGCTCCAGATGCATTTTGTGTCTGGTTAACACTTCCTTTTTGTTGTTGTTGTTGTTTGGTTGGTTGGTTTTGTTTCTTTTTGGTACCAGGAAATGAACCCAGGGGTACTTAAACTCTGGGCCACATCCCCACATTTTTTAATTTTTATTTTTAAAAACATGAAATAGTCTCACTAGACTGCAGCCTTGCTAAGTTGCTGAGGCTGACTTTGAACCTGTGATCTTTCTGCCTCAGCCTCCTGAGCCGTTGGGATTACAGGCATGATCTATCACACAGCTAATGCTTTCTTTGAGACCTTGTCAATTATTTAATTATATTTATTAATCAAATATTGACTAAGCTCTAGCTATGTGCCTGGAACACTGGCTGCAATTGTCTTCCCAGTTCACTTCAGTGGAGATGGTAAATAATGAGGGTCTCATACTCACTTTTCATTTGAGATACCACTTATATCTCAGAAGGGTATCAAACCCCAAGAGCCTTCTACCTGTACCTGTTTACCAGTGTTCTGGCTGGGATTGCTACATATTATAAAATAACTTTCCTTTTAATTCCTTCCAGCATTATCTATTTAAATTCATAGGAATTGTTCCTGCCAAAAGAGTCCAAAGAACCGGAAGAGACTGCAAGTTCATTTAAATAACAATGTGGAAACATTTCTGGAAAAAAGGTCACAGACCAAAATGGCAAATATCATCACCCACACCCCACAACTTCCTATACCAACAAGTTCTGTGAATTTTCCAAATAACAATCCTTCCGTGTCCCTATTGAGCTCAGTACTGCCAAACCCAAGGTCAAGGTCTGATTAGATCTCTTATGGAAGATGGGATATACAAACAGGGCTGTGGAAGGCATAGTCTCCATCAACTGCGGTTGGTTTGAGCAATCCCTGAAACTTGCTCTTATATTAAGAAATTGATAACGAGGCCCTCACAGGTAGCAAGAAGATTTTTGTCTCCATGAAGCCTCTGCTTTGGTTCTTCAGAAACTAAAAAGATGTCTCTTCTTTGGGGTTGTGTAATATTTTTTACATATGCAGAATAAATTATATTGGCTCCTAAAAAGTCTTGGCATTTGCTGATGCTTTGGATCCCATGAGTTAATCCAACAGATGTAACATCATCAGCACATGGAAAGAACATCTTAGAAGTTTTTGTTTTGTTTTGTTTTGGTTTTTGTTGTTGTTTGATTTACTTTCTCTGATTCAAAGACAACCTGGAAGCAGTATTAATTTCTAAGTTGAGGATATACCTAATACAAAGGTAATTAGGTAGCCTCAAGTTAAAAGTGTCTGTATTTGATGACATAGTTTCTGGAAGGTTCTAGAGCTGGGGATGGGTGGTTGTCTTGAAAACACCCAGACAAGAGGTAAAGAGCAGACAGCTGAAGACAGAGTGCTGGGCTGCTGGGTTAAGCTCTAGACTGCTGCTGCAGGAAGCCCAGTTTTATCCGGGAGGGAAGTTGTTGCTGGGCAACTGGGAGAATGTGACTCTGAAGCATGTTTGTTGCAACCTGACAGTTGTTAAGCATCAGATGAAAAGAGAGGAAGCTGCCTCAGTGGTGAGGGGGCAACCAGAAGGGGTGCCCTGAGTACTAGGAAATGT
>NW_026008804.1:0-3523 GCF_001458135.2 Marmota marmota marmota | reverse complement strand
TGCTACTTCTCAAACTTGTTTTTTCCCATGTACATTAAAAAAAAAAAAAAAAAACCTTTCTCAGGCTTAATTATACCAAATGTGTATAAAGACAGGATAAAATCTTTGATTTCTCATTTGGCCTCAATTGTGGTAAAAAAAATATAAGGTTTCCTGGAAATTATATATATGTGTGTATATATATATATAATTGATATAATACATGTATAGTGTGTATATATATATATATATATATGTAATTATATGTCTACAATTATATATATAATTATATGTGATTATCTATTACTTATATATTGAATTATATAAATATATAAAAATTTTAAGTATATATTAATATATAGAAATTATATGAATTTAAATATATGATAAATTTAAATATATAAAATTTAAATATTTATATTAAATATAAAAACATATTAAAATATGCTTTTATAATTAGAGCGCACCAATGTAATATAGAAAATACATTTTCTGTTCATCTCATTTCTATAAGTCATTAAAGTTATCAGGTATTACACAACAAAGATAAAATGTGATATGAGCCAAATTTGTCAGATAAAGAATCGCAGTCTACTTGATCATGTGATAGGAAAAAACTCCGGAATACCTGACAGAAACACTATGAGTTAAGTAAGCAAATTGAGGACAAAATACATAGACCTTCCAGTGATTTGGAGAATTAAAAAAAAAAAAAAAAACAGGGAGAAACAATGGTTTGTCGTTTTACCAACAGCAATATAAAGTATGAGGTGGGCCAAAACAAATGGTGATTATGAAAAAGTAGGAGGAGTCCTATGGGTTTCTGTTAAAAGAAAGAAACTAGAGAAAAGCAGGAGGCAAAGGATTAACTTGAACTTAATATTTAGGGCCCTCTGGGGAGCTACAGACCAGTTTTACCTGTTGCTGCTCTGGTCATCCTCAGGAAGAATAAACTGTAGAGTTCCAGAACCACATATTTCCTTACTGAACCTTCTGATGATATCACTAAGTGGAAAGGATCACAGAGGAACCCAGCGGGTAGAGATATGTTAGTGAAGAATACATGCCTTGGGCTAGGGTTGTGGCTCAGTGGTAGAGCCCTTGTCTACCACGTGTGAGGCCCTGGGTTCAATCCTCAGCACTACATATAAATAAACAAGTAAAATAAAGGTATTAAAAAATACATGCCTCTGTCTGATGGAAACAACAAATCCTATTGACCCTGGGGTTGGTTTGTTTCATGAAGTTCAGTGGCTCAAAGTTATCATCAAAAATTCTATCTTTTCATACTTTCGGCCTTCAAAGGCTGTATCTTTTGCCACTATGGTAGGAGGAAGCAGGAAGGAAGAATGAGGAAAGATTGTCTTCCCTGATGGAAATCAGATATTTTCCCTGAAATGCCCATGTGACTAGTTATGTTTTAGAGTGTCAAATAGTTCCTGTAGCACACGGCCACCACAAATTTGGGAGTATTTTGGCAAAAAAAGAATACCATGTAGTGATAAAATAATTTGTATAAGGGAATCAGGAAACATCCCACACTAATATAGGATAATTGAGAAGGGAAATATCTACAATATGTGGAAAAGAAAAATGAAAAACAGAATTCCAACATCAGAAAAATCAGGGAGCTCTTGTGTTGCCCACAATGGAAGAAAAAGAATGGAAAGAATTATTGCCCAGAGAAACAGAACCAAAACTGTATGCCAGGTCTCCTGGACAAGGAGTTCTGTCAATCTTCAGTCTAGCAGGGAAGGAAAATGGGTACCTCCAAATCACTATCCTGCCACCTGTGAGCTGTTGCTGATGTCTGCCACTTATCAAATCCAACCAGAAGACAATGGAGAGGGACACCTTAAAAGAGTCTGTGTATTTTCATATCCTGAGGGAGGTGGGAAGGGCAGTAAGTGTGAGGCAGAATGAAAGAAGTGGCTTTGGAAGGGCAAATGAAAAACCACTGTTGCAACATCCAAATACTTTGTTAAGTCTGGAAGAAATGATGACCAAAGACACAGGGAGATACATGTCTTCAAGTGAAACCTATGGAATGATTACACTTTAGCTATTGCAGTTGGATTGTCCATGTAAGACGATTTCAGTTAAATTCACCAAAAACAACCTAAACTTATCCTATTTAATTCTTTTTAAACATAAACTTTGTAAGCAAAAATAACCAACACAGTTTGGGCACCATTATGAAAACACAAATAACCTGGACAGAAGCAGGTCTCAAAGGGATCAGCAGGCTTTTGTTTATTCTGCAGCAAAGTCAATCAAGCAAGCACTGAAGGACTTATTTTATGGGTACGAAAATTGCAGCTGGTTACAGAAGGGGTTTGACCTTTACAGTTTACAATGGGGGTGGTTTAATTATTGGAGGCTGAGGCAGAATGTGTCAGTTTGCACAGTCAGGAAAAAAGTTGTAAAAACTCCAAAACTCATCATCACTGGGAAGAGCTCAGAACTAGGTGTTCCCTGCTTATCTTTTTCCTCTGGGACTCATTGTTACCTGGAGCTTCATTATTTGCTTTTCTCCTTCCAGGACTCACAGGCAATGGGAAAGGATAAAAAGTTCAGGACCCAGTGTTTCAGTATCTGCCACCTTCCTTCAAGATTTATTGTGTTTGGGAAGGGATGAATGTTTGCTTTTGGTGGAGATGGTGGAGATGAATCAGGAGAGAGATAAAAATTTGCTTTATCCCATGGGGCCCACAGTTACTAGGAAAGGATTTACTGGGAGAGGTTTAATGTTTGGCTAATTTCCCTTTCTCCTCCTTAGCCACACCATGTCTCCATTTTTCTCTGTGGTGGGGAGGAGAGTGTCTTGAAGGAACATTATTTTCCATGACCCTTCACACTTAAATTGTTATTTGGGCATTACTTTTTCTCCCAAATTTAATTCCATACATTAAGAAAGAAAAGATAGTATTTGACTTGTTCATTATTGTGGCAGGCAAGATTCTAAAATATCTCCTATGATTCTAAACCCACTGGGGAATTCATATCTTTTGTTACTTGTTCAGTTCAACAACATTCTAGGTAGTGCTGTGATGAGATATTTCAGCTGTAATTAAGGCCCCAAATCAGATGATCTTAATGTAGGAATATTACCCTTGATGAAATTCACTTATCAGGTGAGCCCTTAAAAGAGTTTGAACTTTTCCTGGTGAGAGCCTCAGTGGTACACTGGACTCTGAACTTCTGAACTATAGAAGTAAACTACTAAGTTGTGTGTCTTTAAATCCCTAAGTTTCTCACAAGGCAATAGTAAATTTATATACTGCTATATCCAAAATAATAGTGACTACTACTATGATTTTTCTGCACAAGAGAAATTATAATAGGAAACTTACAGAACATATAATTCAGACTTCTTACTTACAAATAAGAAATCAGAAAAATATATAATACATAATATATATATAAAATATACAATAAATAAAATATTATATATCATATATAATAAATAAAATATATATTATATAAAATACACATATCTACTATATATATATATATATATATATATATATATATATATATATAT
>NW_026008803.1:0-3523 GCF_001458135.2 Marmota marmota marmota | reverse complement strand
TGTTAGGTTCAGAGTCAGGGTCAGGGTTAGATGTAGGGTGGGGGAGAGGACTCGAATTAGGAGTAGGCTTAGGGCTAGATGTAGGGTTAGGATTTGGTTCAAGTTAAAGGTTAGGGTTAGTGCTATGGCTCATTATCTTTTAGGGTTAAGGCTAAAGTTAAGTGTAGTTTTACTATTAATGTTAGTGTTATTGCTAGTGATAGGGTGAGTTTAGGTTTAGGGGTACACTTAGAATTATGGTTAATTCTAGGGTTAGGGCTATGGCTAGGGTTAGGGCAAGATTAGGTCTAGTGTTTGGGTTACAGTAAGGGATAGGGTTAGAACTAGGAATAGAACTAGGGAGATAGTTAGAGTTAGTCTTAAGGCTAGGGTTAGGGTTTAGTTTAGAGCTAAATTAGGGCTAGGAATATGTCTAGGAATGGTGTTATGGTTAGGCCTAGGGTTAGTGCTATGTTTAGGATTAGGTTTAGGTGAGGTTTAGGGGAAGGGTGGAGTTGTAGCTGGGTTTAGGGCTAGGGTGATGATTAGAATTAGGTTTAGGCCTAGGGTTAGGTTTGTGTTAGGATTAAGGCTAGATTTGGGGTTAGGATGAGGCCTAGGGTTTGTGTTAGGGTTGGGGCAAGTTTTAGGGATAGGGATAATGTCAGGTTTAGGGTTATAGCTAGGGATAGTTATAGGGTTAGTTTCATGGCTAGGTCTAATATTAGGTTTAGGGTAAGGGCCAGGATAAGAGTAAGGTGTATTTTTTGAGTCAGGGTCAGTTTTTGGTTTTGTGATAGGTTAATTATTAGGGTTAGGGCTCAAATTAGCGTTAGGGTTAGAATCAGTGTTAGGTTAATGGATAGGTTTAGGTTTAGGATTCATGTTAAGTTTAGGGTAATTGGTAGGATTAGGGTTAGTGATAGGGTTGGGGTTAGGCCTAGGGTTAGTATTTGGGTTAGGGTTATTGTTAGGCTAATGAATAGCCTTAGAGCCAGGGTTAGGGCTAGGGTTTTTGATAGGATTAGGGCTAGAGTTAGGGTTAGGGTTAGGGCTAGGGCTAGGGATAGGGTTTGGGTTAGGTTTAGGGTACAGGTTAGGTTTTGAGCTAGGGTTAGTGCTAGGGTGAGGGTTAGGTTTAGGATTATGTCTAGGGTTAGATTTATGGTTAAGGTTACAGTAGTGTTAGGGTTAGGGCTAAGGTTATCTTTAGAGTTAGGTTAATGGATAGGATTTGATTTCGGGTTAGGGTTAGGGGTAATTTTAGGTTTAAGGTTTGTGTTAGGGTTAGGGCTAAGATTATCATTAGAGTTAGGGTAATGGATAGGGTTAGGTGTCAGGTTAGGGTTAGGGGTAGTTTTAGGTTTAGGGTTAGTGTTAGGGTTTGGACTAGGGTTAGTGTTAGAGTAAGGGTTAGAGTTTTATCTAGGGTTAAGGCTACAATGAGGATTAGGTTTAGGTTTAGGTCTAGAATTAGGTTTACAATTAGGATTAGATCTAGTGTTATCATTAGGGTTAAGGTTCGGTTTCGGGTAATGGATAATTTTAGAGATAGTATTACGGGTAATGTTAACATTATGATTAGGGTTAGGATTAGGATTAGGTTTAGGGATAGGGCCAGGGTTATGTTTAGGGTTCGGTTTTGGGTTTTAATTAGGGTTAGGTCTAAGGCGAGGGTTAGGGTTAGCGTGAGGGTTAGGCTTAGGGTAAGGGATAAGTTTAGGTTAGGGTTAGGATTACGCTTTGGGCGAGATTTAGGCCCAGGATTAGGGCTAGGTTTTGTGTTAGGTTTAGAGATAGTTTTAGTGCTATGGTAATGTAAGGTTATGTTTATGGTTAATGCTAGGTCTAGTGTTAGGTTTCGGTTGGGTCAGTTTTATAGCTAGGGTTAGTGTTAGTGTAAGGGTCTGTGATTGGATTAGTGTTAGGGTTAGGTTTAGGGCTTGACCCAGAATTAGGATTAGTTAGATCTAGAGGTAAGGTTAGTGTTTGGCTTAGGTTAAGGGTTATCATTAGAGCTAGGGCTAGTTTTTTGTTTAGGTCTTGGTTAAAGATATGGCTAGATTTAGGATTATGTTTAATCTAGGGCTAGTGTTAGGGTTAGGTTTAGATATAGGGTTATGGGTAGGGCTAGTGTTAGGGTTTGGTTTAGATTCAGGGTCAGAATAAGGGTCAGGGTTAAGGTTAGGATTAGGGTTATGGTTATAACAAGCATGAGGGCTAGGGTTAGGACTAGTAACAGGGTTAGGGTTTGGGTTAGACTAAAGATTAGTTTTAGGACTAGGGTTAGCATTAGGGTTGGGGTTTGGCTAGGGTAAGTGATAAGTTTAGAGCTAGGGTTAAAGCTAGGGTTCAGGTTAGTGTTAGGGTTAGTGTTAGGGTTAGGGTTACGGTGAAAGCTAGGGTTAGGTCTCAGATTTGGGCTAGGTTTTGGTTAGCATTAGGTTTAAGGTTACGGCTAATTATGATCTAGGGTTATGATTAGAACTAGTTTCAAAATTAGAGTTAGGACTAGGTCTAGTGTTAGGGTAAGGTTTAGGTTTAAGGTGTTGTTTAGAGGTATGGTTAGTGTTAATTATAGAGACAGGTTCCGGGGTAGTTTTGGGGTTAAGATTAGGACTCGAATTAGGGCTAGGTATAGGGCTAGATGTAAGGTTAGGTTTTGATTTAGGTAAAAGTTTAGGGTTAGTGTTATGGCTCAGTTTTGTTTTAGGGCTAAGCCTATGGTTAGGGCTAGTTTTAGAATTAGGGTTAGGACTAGTGTTAGGATTAGGTTTAGGTATAGAATTAGTGTTAGATTTAGAGTTAGGTTTAGATCTAGGGTTAGGGCAAGGTGAAAGGTTAGGGCTAGGGTTATTCTAGGCTATGGTTAGGAATAAGGTTACGTTAAGTGATAGGGTAGGAATTAGGGCTAGGACTTGGACGAGAGTTATAGTTAGTCTTAAAGCTAGGGTTAGGGTTAGATTTAGGATTAGGGCTAGGGTTAGTGTTAGGGTTCGGGTTTGGGTTAGGTTTAGGGTAAGTGATGGGGTTATAACTAGGTTTAGGGCTAGGGAAAGGGTTAGAATTAGGGTTAGGGTTGTAATTAAGGCTAAGTTTTGGGCTAGAATGAGAGCTAGTGTTCGTGTTAGGGTTAGGGCTAGGGTTAGGGCTAGGGCTAATGTCAGGTCTAGGGTTATGGTTAGTAATAGGTTTCAGGTTATGTTTATGGTTAGGTCCAGTGTAAGGGTTCTATTTAGAGTAAGGTTCAAGTTTACAGCTATGTGTATTATTAGGGTCAGTGTTTGGCTTAAGGTTTGGTTTAGGTTAAGGTTTAGGTTTAGGGCTCAAATTAGCATTAGGGTTAGAGTTAGGGTTAGGGTAATGAATAGGCTTAGGATTAGGGTTCAGGTTAGTTTTAAGATAATGAATAGGTTTAGGGATTGTGATAGGGTTAGGGTTAAGCCTAGGGTTAGCATTAGGGTTAGGATTATGGTTAGGGTAATAGATAGAATTAGAGCTAGGGTTAGGGCTATGGTTATGGTTATGATTAGGGCTAGTGTTA
>NW_026008802.1:39200-50134 GCF_001458135.2 Marmota marmota marmota | reverse complement strand
CATTACCCTAATCCTAACAATAACCCTAAAAGTAACACTAAACCTAACCCAAATGCTAAACATACCACTAACCCTAAACCTGAACCTAACACTAACACTAATCCTATCCCTAACCCTAACTGTAAACATAACACTAACCATAACCCTAACCATAAATATAATCCTAACCCTAACCCCAACTCTAACACAAACTTTAACCCTAACCCTAACCCAAACACTAAGGCTAAACCTAACATTAACCCTATACCTAACTCTAATGCTAACCTAACACTAACCATAACTCGAAACCAACCCTAACACTAAATCTAAACCAAACTCCAAATCTAACACAAACCCTAACCATAACCTTAACCATAACACTAACCCTAACCCTAAAGCTAATCCTAATTGTTATCCCAACCCTAACACTAACCAGAACCCTGACACAAAAACTAATGCTAAACATAACACTAAACCTAAACCTAACCCTAACCCTAAACCTAATATTAATACTAACCCAATCCCTAACACAAACACTAATCCTAACCCTAATCCTAACACTAAAACTAACCGTATCCCTAACCCTAATCATAATTTTAACCTAAAACTTAAACCTAACCTAAACCTAACCCTAACACAAAACCTTAACCTAACCTTAACATAAACATAACACAAATAATAAACAACCCTCTAACATTAACCCTAAATCTAACCCTAACCTAACCCTAACCCAAACACAAATCCTAACCCAAACCATAAGCCTAACCCTAATACCATCCCTTACCTAACCGTAACAGTAATCCTAAACCTAACACTAATCCTAACACGAACTATAAATCCAACCATATCACTAAGCCTATCTTTCACCGAAAGACTATCCCTAAACCTAACACTAACCCTAAAACTAACCCTATTCCTAATCCTAACAGAAATTCTAACCCTAAGCCAAACTTTAACCCAAACAATAACCCTAACTCTAATTTAACCATAAACCTAAAACTAACCCTAATCCTACTCCTAACAATAACCCTAACCTTAACACTAAAACCTAACACTCACCCTAGTCCTAACCCTAAACCTAACAATAATTCTAACCCTAAAACTAACACTAAGCATAAACCTAAGTATAACCCAACCCAATCACTAATGCTAAACTTAAACCTAATCCTAAGAATAACACAAACCCTAACCCTAACCAAACCCTAAACCTAAACCTAACACTAACCCTAAGCCTAAACCTAACACGAACCCTAACCCTAACCCTAATACTAACTCTAATCTTAACCCTAACCCAAACCCTAACCTACCCTAATTTAACCCTAACGCTAACCTTAATCCTAACTGTAACTGTAACCCTAATAATAACCCTAAACATAAACCTAAAATAAAACTTAACCCTAACTGTATAAGTAACCGTAACCCTAACCCTAATTTTACTCTAACACTAATTCTAACCATAACACTAAACCAAAACCTAAACCTTAATCAAACCCTGACACTAAATTTAACCCTAATACTAACTCTAAACCTAACCCTATCCTTCACCGTAAAACAAACCCTAACTCTAACCATAATCATAACCTTAACCTATCCATAACCCTAACCATAAACTAACACTAACCCTAACTCTAAACCTAACCCTATCACTATCTGGAACCTTAACAATAAACCTACCCTAAACCTAACCCTAAATGTAAACCCTAAACCTAATCCAAATGCCAAACGTACCATTAACCCTAAACCTAAACCTAACGCTAACACTAACACTAACCATACCCCTAACCCTAACCCTAACCCTAACTCGAACTCTGAACATAACACTAACCCTAACACTAACACTAACCCTAACCATAAACATAATTATAACCCTTACCCTATCACTAACACTAATCTGTATCCTAACCCTAAGACTAACCCTAACCCTAACCCTATCATTAACACTATCCCTAACACTTTACCTTACACTAACCTGAACACTAACACTAACTCTAACACAAACTCTAATCCTAATCCAAATACTAACCATAACACTAACCCTAATGCCAACCCTAACCCTTACCCAAACCCTAATCCTAAAACTAATCCTAAGGCTAACCCTAAATTTAACCCTAAACATAAAAATAACCCTCACCATAAACCTAACCCTAAACCAAACACTAATCCTAACACTAACCCTAACACTAAACCTAAAACTAAGTATAACCCTAACACAAACACTAATGCTAAGCCTAACCCTAACCCTAATACATTCTCTAACCGTAATCCAAACCCTAAACCTAAACCTAACAGTAACACAAACCCTAACATGAACCGTAACCGTAACCCTAATCCTAACCTAACCCTAACCCTAACCGTAACCCTAACACTAATCCTATCCCTAACACTAACCCTAACCCATAAACTCACCCTAATTTTAACCCTAACCCTAACCTAACCATAACTCTAACACTGAACCTAACATTAACCCTAATTCTACCTGTAACCCTAAAACTAACCCTAACTCTAACACTAATCCTAACCATAACGCTAAACCTAACCCTACCCTAACCCTAACACAAAACCTGACTATAACCATAACTCTAACAAAAACCTTAACCCTACCCTAACCCTTATATAAACCTAACCATAATCTTAATCATAACACTAAACCTAACACTAACCCTAACACTAACCGTAACCCCAACCCTAACCCTATAACTTACACTAAGTCTAACCAGAATCCTATACCTACCACTAACTGTAATACTAACTCTAGGCCCAATATTAACCCTAGCTCTTACCCAAGTCCTAACAATAACCCTAACCATATACTTAACCCTAAAACAAACCATTACCCAAACCCTAACACTAATCCTAACCCTACACATATTTCTAAAATGAACCCTAACCCTAATCCTAATTCTAACTGTAACACTTACACTAACACAAACCTTAATTCTAACCCTAATCATAACACTAGCCCTAACCCTAACCCTAAACTTAACACTAACCCTACCCCTAAACCTATCCCTAACCTTAACAGTATCCCTATCCCTAATCCTAAACCTAACACTAAACCTAACCATAAATCTAACCCTAACCCTAACATGATCCCTAACTCTAAACTTACCACTAACCCTCACCCTAATCCAAACCGTAAACCTAACCCTAGCACTAAACCTAAACCTATCCCTAACCCTAATGCTAGCACTAAAACTAACACTAACCCCAACCCTAATCCTAACCCTTACCTAAACCTAACCCTAAACCTAACACTAACCCTAACCCTAAACCTAACAATAACCTTAACCCCAACCATAACCCTAACCCTAACCCTAACACGAAACCTCACCCTAACTCTTACATTAAAGCTAACCCTAAACCTAAACCTAACCTTAAAACTAACCCTAACCCTAACCCTAACACTATCCCTAACTCTAACTCTAACACAAACATTAACGCTAATACTAATCCTAACCCAAATACTAATCCTATCCATAACCATAATGATTACAATCCTAACCATAACCCTAATGATTACAGTAACCCTAATCTTAACACAAATCCTAACCCTAACACTAACCCTAAATCTAACCCTAACCCTGACATTATCCATAACCCTAATACTAATCGCAACCCTAACCTTAACACTAACACAAACACTAACTTTAACCCTAAACCTTACCTAACCCTAACTTTAAACCTAACCCTAACCCTAACCCTAACCATAATTCTAACACTAACCCTAACCCCAACCATAAACCTCTCACTACCCCTAACTTTAAAACTAACCCTAAACTTAAACCTAACCCCAACCTAACATTAACCTAACCCTAACCCAAAGACTTACTGTAAAACTAACCTAACACTACCCGTAACCCTAAAACTAACCCTTAAATTAGCACTAATCCTAACCCTAACCCCAACCCTAACCACAAAACTAGTCCCAACCCTAACCCTAACGCTTATCATAACTCTAACCCTAACCCTAACCAAAACGTAACACTAACCCTAAGCCAAAATTTATCCCTAACACTAACCCAAACCCTAACACTAACCATACCCTAACCCTAACTCTAATTTTAACACTAACCCTAACTAAAAAACTAACCATAATACTTACCCTAAAACTATCCCTAACCCTAACACTGAACATAAACCTAAACTTAACCCAAACACTAATACTAACCATAATCCTAAGCCTAACCCTAACCCTAAGCCTAACCCCAAACCTAACACAAAACCTAACCCTAACCATAACTAACCCTGTCACTAACACTAACTCTAACCCTTACCTAACCCTATCCCTAACCCTAAACTTAACACTAACCATAACCCTAACACTAAACAAAAATTAATATTAAACCTAACCTTAACTGTAACCCTCACCCTAAATTTAACAATACCCCTAACACTAACCATAACATGAACCCTAACCCTACCCCTAACCCAAACCTAACTCTAACACTAAACCTCACCATAACACTAACCCTAATCCTAACCCTAACAGAAACCCTAAACCATTTACTAACCTTAAACTAACAATAACCCATTCCCTAACCCAAACCTAAACCTAACCCTAAAGCTAAACCTCACCTTGACACTAACACTAAGCCTCACCGTAACTTTAAAGCAAAACCGAACACTAACCCTAACCCTAACACTGACACTAACCCTTAACCTAACTCTAACCTTAACCCAAACACTAAACCTTACCTTAACCCTAACTGTAACAGTAACACTAACCCTAACCATAACCCTAACCATAAAACTAACATGACACCTAACCTTAACCATAACCATAACACTAACCCTAAATCTAACTCTAACCTTAACCCAAACACTAAACCTAACCTTAACCCTAACTCTAACCATAACACTAACCCTAACCATAACCTGAACCCTAACATTAATACGACCCCTAAACCGAACCCTAACACCAACTCTAACTGTAGCCCTAAACCTATCCGTAACCCTAACCCTAAACTTAAACCTAACACAAACCATAACCTTGCTATAACATGAACCCTATTCTTAACCCTAAACCTAATTTAATGCAAACCCTAACCCTAATTTTAACCCTAATCCTAATCCTACCCCTAACCCTAACACTATATCTAACCCAAACCCTAACCCTAAGCCTAACTTAAACCTAAACCTCAACCTAACTCTAACCCTAATCCTAACTTTCATCATAACCCCAACAATAACCCTAACCGAAACCACTACACAAACCCTAATGCTAAACCTTACCCTAAACTAAACCTAATCCTAACACTAACCCTAACCCTAACACTAACACTAACTCTAACTGTAACCCTAAGCCTAACCCTAAATTTTACCCTAACTGTAACCCTAACACTAACCCTAACACGAGCCCTAAACCTAATTCTAACAGATACCCTACCGTAACCCTAAACCCAACCCTAAAAAAACCCTAAACTTAACCCTAAAATTAACCCTAACACTAATACTAATCCTAACATTAAACCTAACCCTAATCCTAAACCTAAACCTAACCATAACATTATCTCTAAACCTAACAATAAACCTAAATCTATCCCTAAACTTAACCCTGATCCTAACACTAACTCTAAACCTAAGTATAACCCTAACCCTAACACTAACACTAATCCTAACCACAACCCTAACCATAAACCTAAAGCTAACACTTACCTTACCGTTAACCATAACATGATCCCTACACCTAAACCTAAACCTAACCTAACCCTAAACTGAAAAATAACCCTAAACTTAACCCTAATCCTAACCCTTACCCTTACCTTAACACTAACCTTAACCCTGCCCTAACCCTAACCTAAACCTAACCCTAATGCTAATACTAACCCTAACCCTAACCCTAAACATAACCCAAAACTTAGCCCTAACACAAATCCTAACCCTAACCCAAACACTAACTCTAACCCTAATCCTAACTGTAAAACTAACACTAACCCTAACCCTAACACTAACACTGACCTTAAATTAATAATAACCATAACACTAAACTTAACCCTAAAACTAACCCTATGCTGACACTAACCCTTACAATAATTTTAACCCTAACCATAACCCTAAAACTGATGTAACCCTAATTCTAACCCTAACCATAACCCTAACACTATCCCTAACAAAATCATAACCCTAAACATAACCTAACACTAACCCTAAATTTTAACTAACACTAACCCTAACACTAACACTTACACTAAAACTAACCATAACCCTAAAACTAACACTAACCCTAAATTTAATATAAACCTAACCATAACAGTAACACTAACACTTACCCTAACCCTAACCCTAAACTAAACCTAATACTAACCCTAAACCGAAATCCTAACCCTAACACTAAAAATAATCCTATTCCTAACACTAATTTTTACACTAACCCTAAACCTTAACCTAGCCCTAACACTTACCTAAACCTAACCCTAACTGTAACCCTAACACTAACCCTATAACTAATTTTAACCCTTACACTAACCCGAACTCCAACACTAAACCTATAACTAATGCTAACACTAACTGTAACTGAAACCTAAAACTAAACCTAAAACAAACCCTAACACTAAACATAACTCTAATCCTAACACTAACCATAACCCAACAATAACCCTATAATTAACCCTAACTCTAAGCCTAACCCTAAACCTAACACTAACCCTATCCCTGACCCTTACTTTAACCCTAACACTAACACTAACCCTAACTCTTACCCTAACACTATAACTAAACTACCGGTAACTCTAAAACTAACCCTAACTCTAAGCCTCACCTCAATCAAACCCTTTTTCCAATCATAACCAAAACCCTAATTTAAGTCTAACCCAAACACAAAACTTAAACCTAACCCTTACCCTAACACAAACCATAATTCTTACCCTAATATTAACCTTAACTCTAACCCTAACCCAAAACCTAAACCCAATTCTAAAAATAACCCTACCATAACCAGAACCCTAACTGTAACCCTAACTCCAAAACTAAACTTAACCCTAACCCTAACACTAAACCTAACCATAACCATAACCCTAACCATAACACTAACCTTAAGCCTAATTCTAAACCTAAACTTAAAATTAACCCTAATCCTACCCCTAACACTAACACTATACCTAACCCTAACCTAACAATAACACTAACACTGAACCTAATCCTAAACCTAACCCTAACACTAACCCTCCCCATAATCCTTACCATAACATAAACCTTAACCCTAACACTAACACTAACTCTAACCCTTACCCTAACACTAACCCTAACCTACAAGTAACCCTAAAACTAACTCCAAACCTAAAACTAAGCCTCACTCCAACCCGAAACCTAACCATAGCCCTAACCCATACCCTAACACAAACCTTAGCCCTCACATTAACACGAATCCTAACACTAACACTAACCCTAACCCTAACCCTAACTCTAAAACTAAACCTAAACCTAATCCAAACCCTAACCTAACCCTAGAACTAACTCTAAACATGACCCTACCCTAACCCTAAAATGAACCTTAAACCTAACCCTAACTGTAATACTAACCTATCCCTGACCTTAGCCCTAACCCTAAACCTATCCCCAACCATAACACTCTCCCTAACCCTAACCCTAACACTAACACTAAAGCAAACACTAAAACTAACCCTAATCCTAACCCTGAATCTAATTCTAATCCTAAACCTTGTACTAAACTTAATCCTAAACCTAAACCTAACACTAACTCTTACACTAACCCTAACCCTAATCCTAAAACTAACCCTAAACCCAACACTAACCCTATCATTAACCCTAACCCTAAGCCTAACCCTAAACCTAACACTAACCCTATCCCTAACCCTTACTTTAACCCTAACATTAACACTAACCCTAACGCTAATGCTAACACTATACCTAAACTACTCGTAACCCTAAAACTCACTTTAACCCTAACCCTATGCCTTATTCTCACCCTCTTTCTATTCATAACAAAAATCCTAATTTTAACACTAACCTAACACAAAACCTAAACCAAACACTTACCCTAAGACAAATCATAATTCTTACCCGAACAGTAAGCTTAACATTAACCCTAACCGAAACCCTAACCCTAATTCTAAAAGTAACCCTAACCCTAACTCGAAACCTAACCCTATCCCAAAAACTAAACTAACCATAAACCTAACCCTAACCCTAACACTAACCCTAACCTTAAGCCTAACCCTAACTGTAACACTATCTGTAACCCTAATTCTAATCCTAAACCTATCCCTAACCATAGTTCTATTAGTTACAGGTAGAGTTAGGTATAAGTTTTAGAATAGGGTTCAGGTTAGTGTTAGGGTTAGTATTAGAGTTAGAGTTAGGGTTAGGATTAGTTTAGAATTAGTGTAAGTGTAGGGTTAGTGTTAGGGTTTGTGTTAGGTTTAGGGTTAGGGTTAGAATTAGGTTTACCGTTAGTGTTACATTAGGGTTAGGGTTAGTGTTAGGTAAAGGTTTAGGGTTAGAGTGAGGTTTAGGGTTAATGTTAGGGTTAGAGTGAGCTTTAGGTTTAGGGTTAGGGTAGAGGTTGGGGTTATGGTTAGGGTTAGGTTAGGTTAGTGTTTGGTTTAAGTTTTGGGTTAGTATCAGAGTTATGGTTATGGTTACAGTGAAGATTAGTGTTAGGGTTAGATTCAAGTTAGTGTTAGGGTTTGGGTTCGTGTTAGGATTAGGGTTAGTGTTAGGTTTAGGTTTAGGGTGAGGGTTAGATTTAGGGTTATGGGTATTGTTAGTGTTAAGTTAGTTTTATGGTTGGGTTAGGGTTATTGTTAGCATTAGGGTTAGGATTAAAATTGAGTTTAGTGTTAGGGTTAGCATTACGTTAGGGTTAGGTTAAGGTTAGGGATAGGGTGAGGGTTCGTGTTTCTGTAAGGGTTAGGTTTAGTGTTAGTATTAGGTTTAGGTTTAGGGTTAGGGTTAGTGTTAGAGTTAGAGTTATGGTTAGGGTTATCATTAGAATTTGGGTTAGGGTTATAGTTAGATTTAGGTTTAGCATTAGGTTTTGGGTTAGTGTTAGGTTTAGGTTTATTGTTAGGGTTAGAGTGGGGGTTAGATTTAGGGTTTTTGTTAGGTTTAGGGTTAGGGTTATTGTTACAGTTACAATTAGGGATAGGGTTATGTTTAGTTAAGGTTTAGGTTTATGGTTAGGTTTATGGTTAGGATTAGAATTAGCTTTAGGGTTAGAGTAAGGGTTAGTCATGGGTTTAGTTTTAGTGTTAGGTTTAGTGTTAGCATTAGGGATAGGGTTATAGTTAGGAATACAGTTATAGTGAGGCTTAGAGTTAAGGTTAGGGCTAGTTTTAGGGTTACAGTTAGAATTAAGGTTAAGGTTAGGGTTAGGGTTACAGTTAGGGTTAAGCTTAGTGTTAGGTTTAGAGTTAAGTTTAGGGTTAGGGTTAGTAATAACGTTAGCTTTGAGGTAAGAATAGGATTAATAGTTATGTTTAGATTTAGGTTCAGTGCTAGGTTTAGTGTTAGGTTTAGGTTAGGGTTAGATTTTGTGTTAGGGTTAGGTTTAGGAATAGTTTTATAGTTAGTATTAGGATAGAGTGAGGCTTAGAATTAGTATTATGGTTACAATTAGGTTTAGGGTTAGTGTTAGAATTGTGGTTAATTTTAATGTTAGGGTAAGGGTATCATTAGGGTTAAGGTTCCTGTTAGGTTTAGGTTTATGGTTAGGGTTAGTGTTAGTATATGGTTAGGGATGGGGTAAGCATTAGTGTTAAGATTTGTTTTTGAATTAGTGTTAGGGTATGTGTTAGGGTTAGGGTTAGTGTTAGTTTTAGGGTTAGGGTTAGCATTAGTGTTAGTATTAGGTTTAGAGTTATGGTTAAGTTTAGGTTTAGTGTTAGGGTTAGGTTAGTGTTAGGGTTAGGATTAGGGTTAGGGTATCTATTAGGGTTAGGGTTAGGGTTATGGTTATGTTTAGGTTTAAGTTTAGGTTAGTGTTAGGGTTAGGGTTAGGGTGAGGCTTAAGTGTAGTGTTATGGTTAGGGTTTGGGTCAGAGTTAGTGTTAGGCTTAAGTTTAGGGTTAGTGTTAGGTTTAGTGTTAGAGTTAAATTTATGGTTAGGGTTATGGTTAGGGTTAAGGTTAGGTTTCAGGTTAGGGCAATGTTTAGGGTTTGGGTTAAAGTAGTGGTTATAATTTGTGTAAGTGTTAGTGTTACTGTTAGGTTTAGGGTTAGGTGTAGGGTTATGGTTCGTGATAGAATCAGGGTTAGGTTTAGGGTAGGGTTAGGGTAGGGTGGGGCTTAGGGTTAGTGTTAGGGTTAGGTTTAATTTTAGAGTTAGTGTTAGGGCTAGGTTTAGGGCTAGGTTTAGGGTTAGGGTTAGTGTTAGAGTTACGGTTAGTATTAAGTTTATGGTCAGGGTTAGGTTTAGCATTAGTGTCTGTGTTTGGGATATAGTTAGGTTTAGGGTTAGTGTTAGGGTTTGAATTAGGGTTAGTATTAGGTTTAGCATTAGGGTTAGGGAGCTGGTTAGGTTTAGGGTTCAGGTAAGGGTTATGGGTAGTTTTAGGTAAGGGTTAGGGCTAGGGTTAAAATTCTGGTTAGGGTTAGGATTAGGAGTATAGTTAGGGTTATAGTTAGGGTTCAGTTTAGGTAAGGGTTATGTTTATGGTTACAGTTACGTTTAGGATGAGGGTTAGGTATAAATGTAAGGTTAAGGTTTGTCTTAGGGTTAGTTTTAGCATTAGGGTTAGTGTTAGTATTAGTGTTAGCGTTAGGGTAATTGTTTGTGATAGGGTTAGTATTAGGTTTAAGATTTGTGTTAGGCTTAGGGTTAGGGATAGTTTAATGTGTAGAATTAAGTTAGAGTGAGGCTTAGATTTAGTTTCAGGGTTATGATAAGGGTTAGGGTTAGTGTTAGGTTTAGGTTTAGGGTTAGTGTTAGGTTTAGGGTATAGTTAGGGTTAAGGTTAGTGTTAGGTTTAGGGTTAGGGTGAGAGTTAGTGTTAGTA
>NW_026008802.1:31694-38462 GCF_001458135.2 Marmota marmota marmota | reverse complement strand
ACTAACCTTAACCCTAACACGAATCCTAACCCTAAACCTTAAGGTATGATTAGGGTTAAGGTTAGGGTGTTAGTGGTAGGGTTTGCATTAGGGTTAACGTTAGGTTTAGGGTTAGTGTTAGTTTAGTGTTTGTGTTAGGGTTAGCATTAGGCTTAGGATTAGTGATAGATTTATGGTTAGGGTTAGTTTTAGTGTTAGGGTTAGGGTTAGGGTTAAGGTTCATGTTAGGGTTAGGGATAGGTTTAGTGTTAGTGTTAAAGTTAGGGTTAGGATTATGGATAGCAATAGTGTTAGGGATAGGGATGTTTAGGGTTTGCAATAGTGTAAGGATTAGGGATGTTTAGAGTTATTGTTATGGTTAGGGTTAGGGTTAGGTTTAGTGTTAGGGTGTGGGTTACTGTTGGCTTTAGTTTTAGTGTTAGGGTTAGGATTAGGGTTCTTTTTAGGCTTAGTGTTAGTGTTAGGGTTAGTATAAAGTTAGGCTTACAGTTCAGATTAGGGTTAGGGTTAGAGTTAGGTTTAGGTTTAGTGTTAGGGTTAGGGTTAGTGTAAGTGTTAGGTTTAGGGTTAGTGTTAGGGTTATGGTTAGGGTTAGTGATAGGGTTAAGTTTATGGTTAGTGTTAGGGTTATAGTTAGGGTGAGTGTTAGGTTAAGGGTTAGGGTTAAGATTAGGTTTAGTGTTAGTGATTAGGTTAGTGTTGGGTTAGGGTTATGGATAGTGTTATGGTTAGGGATAGGTTTAAGATTATTGTTAGGCATCGCATGAGGGTTAGTGTTACAGTTAGGGTTAGGGTTCGGTTTAGGTTTAGCATTAGGGTTAGTTTTAGGGTTCGAATTAGTGTTATAGAATGGGTTAGGGTTAGGGTTAGTGTTAAGTTTACAGGTAGTTTTAGGGTTATGGGTAATGTTATTGTTAGTTTAGAGTTAGAATTAGGCTTAGTGTTAGAGTTAGGGTTAGGTATAGGATTAGGGTTAGGGTTAGTGATAGGTTTAGGGATGTGTTTAGGGTTAGTGTTAGTGATAAGGTTAGGGTAGGAGTTAGGGTTAGTGTTAGGGTTACAGTTAGGATTAATGTTAGATTTAGTGTTAGTGTTAGACATAGCATTAAATTTGGTGTTAGGGTTAGTGTTAGGGTTAGGATAGGGTTAGGGTTAGGGTTAGGTTTACGGTTAGGCTTAGGATTAGGGTTAGGGTAAATGTAAGTGTTAGGGTTACGGTTATGGATAGAGTTAGTGTTAGGGTTAGGGTTAGGGTTACTGTTAGGTTTAGGGTTATAATTTGAGTTAGGGTTAGTGTTAGGGTTAGGGTTAGGTTTAAGTTTAGTGTTAGGTTTAGGGTTTGTTTTAGGGTTAGCATTAGGTTTAGGATTAGTAATAGGATTAGGGTTAGGTTTAGTTTTAGTGTTAGGGTTAGGTTTAGCGTGAGTGTTAGGGTTAAAGTTAGGTTTAGGTTTGGTGTTAGTGTTTGGCTTACGGTTAAGTTTAGGGTTAAGGATAGTGTTAGGGTTAGTGATAGGTATAGAGTTAGATTTAGAGTTAGTTTTAGGTTTAGGGTTATGGTTAATGCTATAGTTAGGGTTAGGGTTAGGTTTAGGGTTAGTGTTAGTGTTAGGTTTAGAGTTATGGTTAGTGTTATCCAAAGGTTACGGTTAGGGTTAGGATTAGTGTTTGGGTTAGAGTTAGGATTAGGGTTAGTTTTAATGTTAGGGTTGGATTTAGGTTTAGGGTTAGTGTTATGTTTAGTGTTAGGGTTAGGGTTAGGGTATTTTAGGGTTACAGATAGGATTTAAGTTAAGTTTAGGGTTAGGGTTAGTGTTAGGCTTAGGGTTTGCATTAGGATTAGTGTTAGGGTTAGATCTAGTGTTAGGGTTAGGGTTGGGTTAGGGTTAGGGCTAGTGTTAGTGTTAGGGTAAGGGTGTATATTAGGGTTAGTGTTAGGGTTATGTTTAAGGCTAAAATTAGGGTTAGAATAAGGTTAGTGTTATATTTAGGGTTAGGTTAAGGATAGGTTTAGTGTTAGGGTTAGCGTTAGGGTTAGGTTTAGGGTTAGAATTAGGTTTAGCATTAGGCTTAGGTTTAGGGTTAGATTTAGGTTTAGTGTTACGGTTAGGGTTAGTGTTAGTGTTATGTTTATGATTAAAGTTTGCTTTGGTGTTAACATTAGAGTTATTGTTAGGTTTAGGTTTAGGATTATTGTTAAAGTTATGGTAAGGTTTAGGGTTAAGTAGGGTTTAGGTTAGGTTTACTTTTAGGTTTAGGGTTAGGGTTAGGGTTAGGATTAGGGTTCGGCTTTGGGTTAAATATAGGTTTAGGGTTAGTGATAGGGTTAGTGTTAGCGTTTGTGTTAGGGTTAGGGTTACAGTTAGGATTAGGGTTAGCGTTAGATTAGTGTTAGTGTTAGTGTTAGGGTTGCTGTTAGGATTAGGGTTAGTGTTACGATTAGTGTTAGAGTTAGAGTTTGTATTAGGGTTTGTGTTAGGGTTGGGGTTAGTGTTTTGGTTAGTTTTAGTGTTATGGTTAGTGTTCACATTAAAATTAGTGTTATTGATTGAGTTAGAGTTAGGGTTAGGGTTACATTTAAGGTTAGTGTTAGGGTTAGGGTTCTGGTTCATTTGAGGTTAGGGTTAGTGTTAGTGTTAGGGTTAGGGTCAGTTTTAACTCTAACCCTAACACTAGCTCTAATCTTATACCTTACCATAAGCAAAACCCTAATGGTAACCAGAGACCTATCCCTAATCCTTAGGCTAACCAAATCCTGACCCCATTAATAGTTCTGAACCTAGCCCTCATTTTAGCTCTAATCCTATCCCAAACTCTAATGCTAACCCTGACCCTTATTCTGACCCTAACACTAAAGTTAGGTCTAAACCTGAGCCTAACCCTAGACCAAACTCTAACCCTGGCACTACCGATAAACTTATTCCTAAACCTAACGCTACCACTAGCCTTAGACCTAAATCTAATCCTAAATCTAGCCTTAACTTTAGCCCTAGACCTAAAAATAACCTAGTCTAGCCCTAACAATAACCCTTAACCTAACCAAACACTAACCCAAACACTACCCCTACACCTAGACCTAAACCTAGTCTTAATTCTGGCTATAACCCTAACTCTAACTCTAACCTGAACACTGACCAGCATTTAACAGTAAACCTAGCTCTAAACCTGACCCTAATCGAAAATATAAACCTAACACTACACCTAGCCATAACCCTAACCCTAAAACTAACCCTACTCATATCCCTAGTTCTTACATTACCCACAGCCCTAACCCTAGTCCTAAACCTAACACAAAACCTAGAGCTAATCCTAGACCTTAACCTAGCCCTAAGCATAACCCTAACCCTAACCCTACTGCTAATCCTAACTTAACCCTAGCCTTAGTCCCAACCCTATCACAAAGCCTAACACTTATGATAAACATAAACCTAGAACTATCTGTAAATCTAACCCTAACCCTAGCCCTAACCCTAACCATAATCCTAGCTCTAACCCTAGCTATAAACCTAAAAATACACTAAACCTAACCCTAAACCTATTGGTAACCTTAGCCTTAACCCTAACCATAACCCTAACCATAACCAGAAAACTAAACCTAGACCTAACCCTAAACCTAACACTCGCTATAACTCTAACCCTAGCTCAAAACCTAAACCTTACCATAAGCCTAAACATAACCATAGCCCTAACCTTAACCCTAAACTTAAATCTAACCCTAACCCTAAACCTAAACCTAAATCTAACTGTATCCATTACACTAAACCTAACCCTAACCCTAATGATAATCCTAGCCCTAACCCTAACCTCTAACCCTAAAACTACTGTAATTCTATTCCTAGACCTAACCTTTAACCTAACCCTTGCTCTAGCCCTACTCATAGCTCATAACCTAACCCTTATGCTAAACATAACCATAAATATAACCCTAGTTCTAACCCTCACCCTAACACAAACTCAAGACATAATCCTAACCATAATCCTAGCCCTAAACTGAACTCTAACTGTATCCATTACCCTAAACATAAAACTTACCATAATGCTAACCCTAGGCCTAACATGAACGCTATCACTAACCCCAACCCTATCAATTGTCCTAAACCTAACCTGAAACCTAAACCTAACCCTATTATTAAAATAACCCTAACCCTAATGCCAATTCGAGCACTAACCCTAACTCAAACCTAAACCAAACCCTAACTCTGAACATGACCCTAAAATTTCCCCTAGCTCTAAACCTGACCCTTACCCCAAACGTAACCCTTACACTAGACCTAGCCAAAAACCTAAGCTTGAAAATATCCCTAACTCTAACCCTAGACCTGACATTAGCCCTAGGCATAAAGCTAGCTCTAACCCTAAAACAAATCCTAGCTCTTATCTTAGCCCTAAACATAGCCTTAATCATAACCCTAACCCTAAACCTGGGCCTAATCCTAACCCTAACCCTAGCCCTAATCTTAGCCCTAATTTAGCCCTATGCCTAATGCTAATCGTAACCTAGCCCTAAGATTAAGTCTAGCTTTCACCCTTGCCCTAAAACAAGTTCTTACCCTATCCCTTACTGGAACCCTAAACCTAGCTCTAACCCTAGGCCTAACCCTAGGCCTTTTCTTAGCCCTAGCCCTAACCCTAGATCTAACCTTAAATCTAAATCTAACCCTAACCATAAGCCTAAACCTAAACCTAACTCTAGCCCTAACACTAACCCCAATGATAATCCTTAAACCAGTCCTAACTCTAGCCCTATCTCTAATAAAAAACCAAGCCATAGCCCTACCCTGACCCTTAACCTAAACCAAACCTTAACCCTACACCGAGTCCTAACCTTAGCCCTAATTTGAATTTTAAGCCGAAAACTAAAACTAACCCTGAACCTGACCTAACCCTAATCCTAGCTCTAAACATCACTCTAACCCTATCCCTAAATGTAACACTAGACTTAGCCCTAACCCTAACCATAAAACTAGCCTTAATCATAACCCTAGTACTTATATTAGACATAACTCTAACCTAGCCTTAAATTAAGCCGAAACCTAGCCAGAATCTCTGCCATAACCGTAGCTTTATCCCTAACCCCAACCTTAACCATAACACTAGCACTAATTGTAACCATAAACCTAGTCATAACCTGAGCTCTAACCCTATCCATTTTCCTAACCATAACCCTAACCCTAATGCTAACCCTAGGCTTAAACCTAACCCTATACCTACTCATAATCCTATTCATTACCCTAAATCTTACCTGAAACCTAAGCCTAATCCTATCATTATACTAATATTAACCCTAATGCTAATTCGAGCCATAAATTAAAACCTTAACCTATCCCAAACACTAATATTGACTCTGAACCTAATAATACCCTTAGCTCTAAACCTGATCCTAACCTTAAACCTACAATTGCCCTAGATGTAACCATAAACCTAACCTAAAACTATCTTTAACCATAATTCTGGACTTGAAGTTAGCCCTAGCCCTAACCGAAACCATAACCCAAGTTTTTATTCTAATTCTAACCCTTGTCCTAGCCCTAAACCTAGCTATAACCCCATCCCTTACCCTAAACCTAGCTATAACACCATCCCTTACCCTAAACCTAACCATAACCCTAAAACTAACCCTAACACATTGCCCTAACCCTAGGCCTAACAATAACACTAAGCCTAGCACTAATCCTAGCCATAATTCAGTGCTATCCAAACCCTAACCTTAGCCCTCAGACTAACTCTTGCCCTAGCTCTATCGCTAGTTCTATTCTTAGTTTTAGCCCTAATCCTAACTCTAAATATAAAATCAAACTCTAAATTTAACTGTAACCATAAGCCTAAACCAACACCTAACATAGTCCTAAAAATAATGCTAATCCTAA
This sequence comes from Marmota marmota marmota, assembly GCF_001458135.2. Classification (NCBI taxonomy): domain Eukaryota; kingdom Metazoa; phylum Chordata; class Mammalia; order Rodentia; family Sciuridae; genus Marmota; species Marmota marmota. The sequence goes on along the minus strand of NW_026008802.1, from coordinate 32,595 downwards.
AATTTGAACTACGCCTAGTCCTAGTCATAAAACATAACCAAGCCATAGCCCTAACACTAAATCTTATTCTGAACCAAACTTTAACCCTACTATTAGCCCTAATCCTAACTGTAGAACTAACCCTGAACCTGACGCTGACCCTAACACTAATCCTAGCTCTAAACCTTACCCTAACCTTAAATTAAGCCTAGCACTAGACCTAGTTTTAGCCCTAACCATAAAATTAGCCCTAATCATAACCCTAGTCCATACATTAGTCATTGTCCTAACCCTACCCCTAACCCTAACACAAATCCTAACTGTACTCTATGCCCTAACCCTAGATTTAACCCAAATCATAACCCTCACACTAGCCCTAACCCTAACCCTGTACTTAACCCTTTCCCTTACCCAAAGCCAAACCCTAATCCAAATGGTAACCCTAGTACTAACCCTAATCCTTAATCAGACTTATTTTCTAACCATATTACTAGTTCTAACCCTAGCTCTCATTCTATCTCTAACCCTAACCCTGACCCTTATTCTGACCCTAACACTAACCCTGTGTCTAAACCTGAACCTATCCCTAAACCAAACCCTAACACTTGCCCTACAAGTAACCCTATATCTATATTTAACCCTAACACTAGCCCTAGAACTAAAGCTATTCCTAAAAATAGCTATAACCTAGCCCTAGACCTAAACAAAAACCTAGCTATAGTTCTCACAATAACCCTTAACCTAAACCAAACACTAACCTTATGCCTAGACCTAAACCTAGTCCTAATTTGGACTATAACACTAACCCTAACCCTATCCCGAACACTGACCCTTACCCTAACACTAAACCTAGCTTGAAACCTGACCCTAACCCCAAACCTAGACCTAGCACTAGACCTAGCCATAACCCTAACCCTAAAAC
>NW_026008802.1:16366-25677 GCF_001458135.2 Marmota marmota marmota | reverse complement strand
TTACCCCTGTCTATTCATTACAGTTCCCCTCCAATTTGTTAATATAGATTAATCTCATACCTTCACTCCATTCCCCCTGAATAAAGCATCCTACCCCTGACCAACCCTTCTCTATATACCACAAGAAATTGTATGCCTTTTATGAAACTAATTACTATATTCTAAATAATAATTGAAGCCAACATCTGTAGACACAGAATCTAAATATTGTATTTATAATGGTTAGGCTTAGGCTTCGGGTTAGGGTTATATTTAGAGTTAGGATTTGATCTATGGTTAGGGCTAGGTCTAAGGATAGGGCAAGGGTTAGGACTAGAGTTGGGGCTAGGGTTAGGGTTATGGTAAGGGATAGGGTTAGAACTAGTGATAGGCTAGTGTGAGAGAGTTAGTCGTAGGGCTAGGGCTAGGATTATGTTTAGGGATAGGGCTAAATTAGGGCTAGGGTTAGTGTTAGGTTTAGACCTCAGGTTAGGGTTAGAGTTAGGGTTACAAGTAGGGTAAAGGAGTGGGTTATAGCTAAGTTGAGGGCTAGGGTGAGGGTTAGTATTAGTGTGACATCTATGGTTAGGATTAGGTTATGATTAAGGCTAGGCTTAGGGCTAGAATGAAGGCTAGTGTTTTTTTAGGGTTAGGGCTAGTATTAGGGCTAGGGATAATACCAGGTCTAGGGTTACATTTAGGGATAGATTTAGTGTGAGGTTTATTGCTTGGTCCAGTGTAAGGGTTAGGTTTAGAGCTAGGGTTATTATTAGGGTCAGGTTCAATGTTAGGGTTTGTTTCAGGTTAGAAGTAAGGTTTAGGGCTCGAATTAGCATTAGGTTTAGAGTTAGGGTTAATGACAGGGTTAGGTTTAGGGTTTAGATGTGGGTTAGTGTAATAAATAGGGTTAAGGTTATTCCTAGTATTTAGCATAAGGCTTAGAGTTATCATTAGAGTAATGGATAGGGTTAGACCTAAGATTAGGGCTAGGGATATGTATAGGATTAGGGCTTTTTTGGGGTTAGGGTAAGGTTTATGTTTAGGGTTAAAGCTAGGTTTAGGACTAGGATTAAGGCTAGATTTTGGGTTAGGTTAGGGCTAGGGTTAAGGATACTGGTAATGTATGAAGTAGGGTTATGATTAGCACTAGTTATAGGGTTAGGGTTAGGGCTAGGTCTAGTGTTAGTGTTAGTTTATGGTTATTACAATATTTAGAGCTAGAGTTAGTGTTAGGGTCAGAGTTAGTGTCCGTATTAGTTTTCAGGTTATATTTAGGACTGGAATTAGAGATAGGTGTAGAGCTAAGTGTAAGGTTAGTTTAGGTTAAGGGTTAGGATTAGGGCTATGACTCCATTTTGTTGTAGGGCTAGGGGTAGGGTTAGGGCTAGTTTTAGGATTAGTGTTAGGGTTAGGGCTAGTGTTAGTGTGAGGTTTAGTCTTAGGTTTAGGGTTATATTTAGAGTTAGGTTTAGATCTAGGTTTTGAGCTAGGGCAAAGGATAGGGCTAGGGTTAGGGCTAAGTTTAGGGCTAGGTTTAGGGTGGTGGCAAGGGATTGGGTTAGAACTCGGTATAGGGCTAGGGCGAGAGTTAGAGTTAATCTTAGGGCAAGGGTTAGTGTTAGGGTTTGGCCTAGGGTTAGGGCTGGGGTTAATGTTAGGTTTAGGGTTAGGGTTAGGTTGAGGGTAAGGGTTGGGATTATAGCTAGTTTTATGGCTAGATTGAGGGTTATAATTGGGGTTAGGGTTAGGTTTATGACTAAGGTGAAGTTTATGGCTAGGATGTAGGCTAAGGTTTGTGTTAGGGTTAGGACTAGGATTAGAACTAGGGCAAAAGTCAGGTCTAGGTTTACAGTTAGGGATAGTTTTGGGTTAGGTTTATAGCTATGTCTATTTTAAGGGTTAGGTTTATGGTTAGGGTCAAGTTTAGAGCTAGGGGTATTATTAGGGTTAGGGTCAGGTTTACAGTTTTTGATAGGTTAAGGTTTAGGTTCAGGGCTCGAAATAGCAATATTGTTAAGAATAGGGTAATAATAGTTTTAGGTTTAGGGTTCAGGTTAAGTGTAGGGTAATGTATAGGTTTAGGGTTAGGGTTAGTGATAGGATTAAGGTTTTGCCCAGGGTAAGCATAAGGGTTAGAGTTATCATTAGAGTAATGGATAGGTTAGAGCTAGGGTTAGGGCTAGGGTTATGCTTAGGATTAGGTCTAGGCTTAGGCTTAAGGTTAGGGCTATGGTTAGGATTAAGATTAGCTTTAGGGTTAAAGCTAGGGTAGGCCTTGGATAAGGGCTAGGTTTTGCAATAAGTTAGGGCTACAGCTAATGTAAGAAGTTGTTATGATTCAGGTTAGTTTTACGGTTAATGTTAGGGGTAGTTATAGTTTTAGGGTTATATTTAGGGTTGGGGTGGTGGTGTTTAGAGTTAGGGTTACTGTTATTGTCAGGGTAAGTGTTCAGGTTAGTGTTATGGTTAGAATTGAAGCCAGAATTAGGTCTAGGGGTAGAGTCAGTGTTTGGCTTAGGCTAAAGGTTATTGTTAGGGCTATGTCTAAATTTTTCATTAGGTCTAGGGTTTAAGTTATTGCTAGATTTAGGATTAGGTTTAGGTCTCGGGCTAATTTTAAGGTTATGTTTAGGTATAAGTTTACCAGAAGGGCTACGGTTAGGGTTCAGTTTAGGGTTAGGTTCAGGTTTAGACCTACGATTAGTGTTAGGGTCAGTGTTAGGGTTAGGGTTTGGTTTATGGTTAGAGCTAGAATGAGTGCTAGGGTTAGTACTAGTAATAGGTTTAGGGTCTGTGTTTGGTTAAGTTTGGGTTAGCATTTGGCTTAGGGTAAGGGATAGGGTTAGAGCTAGGATTAGGGCTTGGATTAGGGCAAGGTATAGGGTTGAAGCTAGGTTTAAGGCTCGGATTAGGGCTAGTTTTTTGTTAGGTTTAGGGCCAGGCAAAGGCTAATGTAAGAACTAGGATTACAATTAGGGTGAATTTGGGATTATTGTTAGGGGCTAAACCTCTAGTGTTAGGATTAGTTTTAACGTTAGGGTGATATTTAGAGTGAGTGTTAGAGTATGGTTAATAGTCAGGGTCAGAGTTAGTTTTATAATTAGTGTTAGGACTCAAAATAAGGCTAGGGTTACTGTAAGGGTTTGGATTAAGGTTAGTTTGGTGTTTAGAGCTAGGGTGAGTTTTAGGATATGAGTCAGAGTCAAGGTTAGTATTAAGGTTAAGGTTAGGACTTGAATTAGGGCTAGGGTTAGGTCTAGGTGTAGTATTCGAATCTGGTTTAAGTTAAGGTTTAGTGTTAGTGCTATTACTCGGTTTTGTTTTACTGCTACGGTTAGGGTTATGGCTAGTTTCGTGATTAGTGTTAGGGTTAGTGCTAGTGTTAATGTTAGGCTTAGGCTTAGGGTTAGTGTTAGAGTTAGAGTTAGAGATAGATCTAGGGTTCTGACTAGGAATAAGGATTAGGCAAGCGTTATGGCTATGTTTAGGGCTAGGGTTAGGGTTAAGTTAAGGGATAGGTTTAGAAGTAGGGATAGGGCTAGTGTGAGAGAGTTATTCTTAGGGGTATGGTTAGTGTTAGAATTATGGATAGGTTTAAATTAGGGCTAGGATGAGGGCTAGGGTTAGTGTTCAGCTTAGGTCTAGTGTTAGGGTTAGGTTTAGGATTAAGTTTAGGGTAAGGGATGGTGTTATACCTAGGTTTAGTGGGAGGGTGAGGGTTAGAATTAGGTTAGGGCTATGGTTAAGGTTAGAGTTATGATTAGGGCTAGGTTTAGGACTAGGATGAGGGCTAGGGTTTGTTTTAAGTTTAGGGCTAGGATTAGGGCTAGGGCAAATATCAGGTCTTGGGTTATGGTTAAAGGTAGTTTTAGTGTTAGGTTTATGGCTATATGTAGTGTAAGGGTTAGTTTTAGCGTTAGGGTCAGGTTTAGAGCTAGGACTATTTTTAAAGTCAGGGTCTGCGTTAAGGTTTGGGATAGGTTAAGTTTTAATGTTAGGGCTTAAATTAGCATTAGTGTTATTGTTATGTTAATGATAGGGTGAGGTTTAGAGTCTAGGTTTGGATTAGGGTAGTGGATAGGGTTAGGATTAGGGATAGGGTTAGGTTTAGGACTAGGTTCAGCATTAGAGTTAGGGTTATGTTTATGGCAATGGATAGGTTTAGAGCTAGGGTTATGTTTATGATTAAGGGAAGAGTTAGGGTCAGGATTAGGGTTAAAACTTGGGTTATGGCTCGGATTAGATCTAGCTTTTGTGTTAAGTTAGTGCTAGAGTTAGAGTTATGGCTAATGCAAGTGCCAGGGTTATTTTTAGGGCGAAATTTAGTGTTAGGATTAGGGCTATGTCTAGTGTCAGGTTTCGGTTTAGGGTTAGGGTTATGTTTAGAGCTAGGGTTAGTATTATTGTCAGAATCAGGGTCAGGGTTAGTTTTAGGGTTCGGATTAAAACTCAAATTAGGGCTAGGGTTAGGGTTAGGGTTTGTTTTAGGTTAGGGGTTAAGGTTAGGGCTATGGTTCTTTTTTGTTTTAGGGCTAGAGCTAGGGTTAGGGCAAGTTTTAGGTTTAGGATTAGGGTTAGGGCAAGTGTGAGAGTTAGAGTTAGTGATAGGGCTAAAATTAGATTTAGGGTTTGAAATAGGGTTAAATTAGGGCTAGGATTAGGGATAGGTTTAGTGTTTAGCTTAGACCTAGGAATAGGGATAGGGTTAGGTTTAAGTTTAGGATAAAGAATGGTGTTATAGCTAGGTTTATACGTAGGGTGAGGGTTAGAGATAGTGTTAGGGCTAGGGTTGGAGTTAGGGTTATGATTAAGGCTAGGTTTTAGGGCTAGGATGAGGGATTGTGTTCGTTTTAGATTCAGGGCTAGGATTAGTGCTAGGGCTAAAATCAGGTCTAGGGTTATGGTTAAAGATAGTTTTAGGGTTAGGCTTATGGCTACGTCTAGTGTAAGGGTTAGGTATCGGGTAAGGATCAGGTTTAGAACTCGGGGAATTATTAGGATTAGGATTTGGCTTAGGTAAGGATTTAGGTTTGTGGCTCAAATTAGCATTAGGGTTAGGGTTAGGGTATAGCTAAGGTTTGTATTAAGGTTCAGGTTTGGTTTAGGGTAATTGACAAGGTTAGCTTTAGTGATTGGGCTAGGTTTAGGTTTAGAGTTAGCATTAGGGTAAGGGTTATGGTTAGGGTAATTGATAGGGTTAGAACTAGAGTTATGGTTAGGAATATGTCTTGAGTTAGGGATAGAGTTAGTGTTAGAACTACGTTTAGGGTTAGGTTTAGTGTTATGTTTAGCATAAAGTTTAGGTTTTGAGCTAGGGTTAGGGCTAGGTTTAGGGTTAGGTCTAGGGATAAGATTACGGTAGGTTTAGGGTTAGGGTGGTGTTTTGAACTAGGATGAGTGTTAGGATATAAGTCAGGTTCAGGGTTATTTTTAAGGTTATGATTAGGACTCAAATTAGGGCTAGGGTTCGATCTAGGTGTAGTGCTAGGGTTTGGTTTAAGTTAAGGTTAGTGTTAGGCTTGTTGCTTAGTTTTGTTTTAGTGCTATGGTTAAGGTTAGGGCTAGTTTTATGATTAGCTTTAGGTTTAGGGTAGGGTAATGGTTAGGTTTAGGATTAAGGGTAGATTAAAGGCTAGGATTAGGGCTAGGTTTTTTGTCAGGTTTAGGGCAAGAATTAGGGCTAGGACTAATGTCAGGTATGGGTTTATAGTTAGTGATATTTTTAGGGTTATGTTTATGGGTAGGTAAAATTAAAGTATTTCGTTTAGGGAAAGGGTCAGATTAAGAGCTGGGTATAATTAGGGTCAGGGTCAGGCTTCGGGTTTGGGTTAGGTTAAGGTTTAGTTTTAAGACTCAAATTAGCATTAAGGTTAGAATTAGGGTTAGGGTAATGGATAGTGTTAGGTTTAGGGTTAGATTAGGTTTAAGGTAATGGATATGGTTAGGGTTTGTGATAGGTTTAGGGTTAGGCTTAGGGTTAACATTAGTGTTATGGTTATTGTTAGGGTAATTTATAGGGTTAGATGTAGGGTTAGGGCTATGATAATGGTTAGGATTAGGGGTAGAGTTAGGGTAGGGTCTGGGTTAGGGCGAGGGTTACACTTTGGTTTAGGTTTAGGTTACGGTTTATGGTTTCAGCTAGGATTTTTGTTATGTCTAAGATTAATTTATGGTTTGCTCTAGGGTTATAGACATGGTTAGTGTAAGGTTAGGGCTAGGGTTATCATTAAGGTTAGGGTAATAGGTTGAGATGTCAGGTTAAAGATAGATTTAGGTTTAGGTTAGCGTAGGGTTTAGGGTTAGGATTAGGGTTAGTATTTGAGCTAGCTTAGGTTTAGGGTTATGGTTAGGTTCACTGTTAGTTCTAGTGTTAGGTTTATGTTTAGGCTTAGGGTAAGGTTTAGTTTTAGGTCTAGTTTTATCATTAGAGAAAAATTTAGGGTTATAGTAATGGGTAGGGTTCAAGCTAGGGTTAGGGCTTGGGGTAAGGTTAGGATTAGGGCTGGGGTTAGGTTTAGGGTTACACCTTGGGTTACTGTTAGGGTTAGATTAAGTGTAAGTGTTAGGGATTGTGTTAGGTTTAGGGCTAGGGTGAGGGTGAGGTTTATAGTCTGGGCTAGGGTTAGGTTTACGGTTAGGTTTAGGGCTAGGGTTAGCATTAGTTTTAGGGTTATTGTTAGTATAATGGATAGAATTAGAGCTAGGGTTTGGGCTATGGTTGCAGTTAGGATTAGGGCTAGATTTAGGGTGAGGTTTAGTGTTTGGGTAGTGTTCTTTTAGGGTAAGGTTTAGTGTTTGAGCTAGGATTAGGGCTAGAATGAGGGTTAGGGTTAGGGCTAGGTTTGGGGTTAGGGTTATGCTTACAGTTAGGTTTAGGGCTATAATTAGGGCTAAGTTTTGTGTGAGGTTTAGGGCTACTGTTAGGTATATGGGTAATGTAAGAGCTAGAGTTATGGTTATGGCTAGATTTAGAGTTCGTCTAGTGTTAGGCTTAGATTTTGGGTTAGGATAATATTTAGAGCTAGGGTTTTTGTTAAGGCAAATGTCAGGTTTCAGGTTAGGATTAGGTTTATGTTTAGGTCCAGAATGAAGACTAGGGTTAGGTAGGGTTAGAGTTATTGTTTGGATTAACTTAAGGGTTATTGTTAGGGCTAAGGCTAGGCTTATGGCTATATTTAGAATTAGGTTTAGGTGTAGGGCTATTGTTTTGTTAGGTTTAGGTTTAGGTTTAATGGTAGGGCTAGTGTTAATTTTCAGACAAGGGTTAGCGTCAGATTTAAACCTAGGTTTAGTGTTAGGGTGAGAATAAGGGTCAGGGTTAGAGTTAGGGTTTGGGTTAAGTTTAGAGCTGGAATGAGGGTTAGGGTTAGGACTAGTAATAGAGTTAGGGTTTGGGGTAGGCATAGAATTAGGGTTAAGACTAGGGTAGCAATAGGGTGAGGGTTTCACTCAGTGTAAGAAATAGAGTTAGAGCTAGGATTAGGACTAGGGATAGGGTTAGGGTTAGGGCCAAGGTTAGGAATAGGGTTACAGCTAGGGTTAGGCCTTGGATTAGGGGTAGGTTTTTAGTTAGGTTTAGGGCTATGGCTAATTTAAGAACTGGCATTATGGTGAGGGATAGTTTTAGGGTTAGTTTTAGGTTGAGGTCTAGTGTTAGGATTAAGTTTAGAAATAGGGTGGATGTGTAGAGCTAGGATTATTGTTAAGGTCAGAGTCAGGGTTAGTATTAGTTCTAGGTTTAGGTTTAGGACTCGAATTAGGACTAGGGTTAGGGCTAGGTGTAGGGTTAGGGTTTGGTTTAGATTAAGGTTTAGGGTCAGTGCTATGGCTTGGTTTTGCTTAAGAACTAGGGCTAGTTAGAACTAGTTTTAGGGCTAGGTCAAAGGTTAGAATTTTGGTTAGGGCTAGGGTTATGGTTTGATTTAGTAATAAGGCCAGGCTGAGGGCTAGGATGAGGGCTAGGTTTTGGTTTAGGGTTATGGCAAGAATTAGGGCTAGGGCTAGTTTCAGGTGTAGGCTTACATTAGGGATAGATTGAGGGTTAGATTTATGGCTAGGTCTAGTGTAAGGGTTCAGTTTATGTAAGGGTCAGGTTTAGAGCTAGGGGTATTATTAGGGTTAGAATTAGGTTTCAGGTTTGGTTTAGGTTAGGGTTTAGGTTTAGACTTGAATTCACATTAGGGTTTGGTTAGGGTAATGACAGGTTTGGGTTTAGGGTTCATGTTAGGTGTAGGGTAATTGATAGTGTTAGAGTTAGCAAAAGGGTTAGGGTTAGGCCTAGGATTAGTGTTAGGTTTATGTTTAGGTTATGGTATAGAGTTTGAGCTTTGGTTAGCACTAGGGCAAGGGTTAGGTTTAGGGTTAGGTCTAGGTTATAGTTACAGTTAGGTCAAGGTTACTGTTAAGTTTAGGGCTAGGGTTATCTTTAGGTTTAGGGTATTGGATAGGGTTTGATGTTATGTTAGGGTTAGGGTTAGGGTTAGGCTTAAGGTTAGGGTAAGCATAGGTTTAGTGTTAGGTTTAGGTTAATGATTAGGGTTTGAGGAAGGGTTAGCTCTATGGCAAGGTTTAAGTTTATGGTTATGTCTAGGGTTAGGGTTAGGGTAGATTTAGGGTAAGGGCTCGTGTTATCATTAGGGTTAGGGATAGGGTTAGGGTAATGGGTAGGGTTAGAGCTAGGGTTATCATTAAGTTTAGGGTTACAGTTATCGTAATATGTAGGCTTAGAGCTCTGGTTAGAAATAGGGTTAAGTTTAGGATTAGGGCTAGGGTTAAGGTTAGGTTTAGGTTTAGGCCATGGGTTAGTGTTAGGGTTAGGTTAAGTTTAAGGTTTAGGGATTGATCTAGTGTTTGGACTAGGACGAGGATTAGGGTTAGAGTCAGTGTGAGTGTTAGGGCTAGGATTAGGGTTAGGGTAATGGATAGAATTAGAGATAGGTTTTGGCATATGATGATGGCTAGTTTCAGGGTTATTGATATGGCTAGATTTAGTGTTAAGGATATGTGTTTTGTTAGGATAAGTTTTAGAGCTAGGGTTTGTGTTAGGGTAAAGTTCAGTGTTCGGTTTAGGCTTAGGTTTATTGTTAGGGCCAGCATTAGGACTAGGGTTTGGTCTAGGGGTAGGGTTATGTTTGGGTTAGTTTAAGGGTTATTATTAGGGCTAGAACTAAGTTTTCTTTTAGGTCTAGGCCTAGAGTTATCACTAAAGGATTAAGTGTAGTTTTAGGTCTAGTGTTAGGGTAAGGTTTAGTTATAGGGTTACAGGTAGTGCCAATGTTAGGAGTCGGTTTAGGGTTAGGGTCAGGTTTAGACCTATGGTTAGTGTTAGGGTC
>NW_026008802.1:0-10399 GCF_001458135.2 Marmota marmota marmota | reverse complement strand
CTGAGGGTTTGTGTTAGGGTAATGATTTGCATTAGGGTTAGAGCTTGAATGTGGGCTAGGGTTAAGAACAGTAATAGGGTTAGGGATTGGATTAGGCTATGGATTAGGATTAGGACTAAGGTTAGAATTATGGATACGGTTTGGCTTAGGGTAAGTGATAGAGTTAGAGCTAGGGTTAGGGCTAGGATTAGGATTAGGGTTAGGGCTAGGGCTTGGTTTAGGTTTAGGTTTACATCTAGGGTTAGAACTCAGATTAGGGCTAGATTTTCTGTTAGGTTTAGGGCTAGGGTTAGGGCTATGGCTAATATAAGAACTAAGATTATGATTAGAGTTAGTATTTGGTCTAGATCTAGTGTTAGTGCTATCTTTAGGGTTAGTGTGATATTTAGAATTAAGGTTAGTGTTAGAATATAAGTCAGGTTCAGGGTTAATTTTAGGACTAAAATATGAATTAGAGCTAGAAGATTATGGCTAGGTTTAGGGTTAGGGTTTGGCTTAGGTTAACATTTAGTGTTAGGACAATGGCTTGGTTTCATTTAAGGGAAAAGGCTAGGATTACAACTAGTTTTAGAATTAGCAATAGTGTTAGGTCTAGTGGTAGGTTGAGGATTAGGCTTAGGGTTAGGGTCAAATGGAGAGTATGGTTAGATCTAGAGTAGGGTCTAGGGCTATGGTTAGGGCTAAGGTTAGAGCGTGTGTTAGGTTTATTGTAATGGATAGGGTTAGAACTAGAAATAGGGCTAGGGGGAGAGGTAGAGTTAGTCTTAGGCCAAGGTTAGGGGTAGAGTTAGGGTTAGGGCTAAGTTAGGGTTATGATTAATGCTAGATTAGTGTTAGGGTTAGGCCTATGGTTAGGGCTAGAGATACGGTTAGTGTTAGGGTTAGAGTTAGTGATAGGGTTAGGGGAAAGGATGGGGTTATATCTAAGTTCAGGTCTAGGGTGAGGGTTAAAATTAGAGATAGGGCTAGAGTTAGGGTTTGGGGTAGGATTAAGGCTAGTTTAAGGCCTAAGATGAAGACTCGTGTTTTGTGTTGGTTAGGGTTAGGATTAGGGCTGGGGCTAATGTCAGGTCTGGGTTCATGGTTATGGTTAGTTTTAGGGTTAGGTTATGGCTAGGTCTAATGTAAGGGTTAGTTTTAGGTTAAGAGTCAGGTTTAAAGCTAGTTGTTTTATTAGGGTCAGGGATCGATTTGGGTTTGGTTTAGGTTAAGATTTAGGGTTAAGGCTTGAATTACCATTAGCGATAGAGTTAGGGTAACTGATAGGGTTAGGTTTAAGGTTGAGGTTAGGTTTAGAGTACTGAATACGGTTAGTGTTAGCAATAGTGTTAGCATTAGGCCTAGGTTTAGCATTTAAGTTAGGCTTATCTTTAGGGTAATGCATAGGGTTCGAGCTAAGGTTAGGGGTAGGATTAAGGTTAAATTAGGACTAGGGTTAGGGTTAGGCCTAGGGTTAATGTCAGGGTTAGGTTTGGGGTAAGTGTTAACATTTGAGCTTGGATTAGGGCTAGTGTGAGTGTTAGGGTTAGAGTCAGGACTCAAGTTAGGGTTAGGGTTTGGGTTATGTTTAGATTAAGGTTAGAGTTTGAGCTCGAATTAGGGTTATGGTGAGTGTTAGGGTTAGGGTCAGGTCTAGGCTTATTGTTATGGTTACAATAAGGGCTAGGTTTAGCACTCGGATAAGGGCTATGTTTTGTGTGAGGTTTATGGCTAGCATTAGGGCTATGGGTAATGTAAGAGCTAGGGATATTGTTATGGCTATTTTAGGGTTAGGGTTCTGGATAAGTCTAGTGTTCTATTTAGGTTTTGGGTTAGGATAATATTTAGAGCTAGGCTTTGTTTTAGGGTAATGGTCATTGTTTGAGTTAGGGTTAGGTTTAGGGTGAGGGCCAGATTTAGGATTAGCGTTGGGTCTACGCATAGAGTTAGTCTTTACGTTAGGTTAACAGTTATTGTTAGGGCTAGTGCTAGGTATTTGTTTAGGGCTAAGGCTATATTTATTACTCTATTTAGGATTAGATTTGGTGTAGTGCTAGTGTTAATGTTAGGTTTAGATATAGGTTTACCGGTAGGGGTAGGGTTAGGGTTCGCTTAATGGTTAGTGTTAGGTTAAGACCTGGGGTTTGTGTTATGTTCAGAATAAGGGTTATGGTTAGAGTTAAGGTTAGAGCTATAATGAGAGCTAGGGTTAGGACTAGTAATAGAGATAGGGTTTGAGGTAGGCTAAAAATTATGGTTAGGACTAGGGTAGCATTAGGAGGAGGGTTTAACTTAGGGTAAGGGATAGGGTTAGAGGTAGATTTAGGGTTAGAGTTAGGGTTAGGTTTTAGGTTTAGGGTTAAACCTAGGATTAGGGCTTGGAATAGGGCTAGGATTTGTATTAGCATTAGGGCTACAGCTAATGAAAGAACTAGAAATCTGATTAGTGATAATTCTAGGGTTAGCTTTAGGTCAATGTTTAGATCTAGGGTTACTATTAGGGTCCGAGTAAGGGTCAGAGTTAGTTCTAGGGTTAGGGTTAGGACTCAAATTAGGGGTACATTTAGAGCTGGGTGTAGGGTTAGGATTTGGTTGAGGTTAAGGGTTAGGGTTAGGGTTATTGCTCTATTTTGTTTTACTGCTAGGATACTGTTAGGGCTATTTTTCCAAGTTGAATTAGGGTTAGGGCTAGTGTTAGAGGGAGCTTTAGGCTAAAGTATAGGGTTAGATCCAGGTTTAGGGCTAGGGTGAAGGTTAGGGCTAGCATATGGGCTAGGGATAAGAATAGGGTTTGGGTTATGGTAACAGATAGGTTTAGAATTAGGGATAGGGATAGGGCGAGAGTTAGAGTTAGTTTTAGGGCTAGGGATAGTGTTAGGTTTAGGGTAAGGGCTAAATTAGGGCTAGATTAGAGCTATGGTTAGTGGTAGGTTTAGGTCTAGGTTTAGGGATATGTTTAGGGTTAACATTAGGGTTAGGGTAAGGTATGATTTAAAGTTACATTTAGGGCTAGGGCAAAGCATAAAATTAGGGTTAGGGCTAGGGTTAATGTTAGGCTTAGGATTAAGGATAGACTTAGGGATAGGATTAGGGCTAAGATTTGTGTTAGGGTTAGGGCTAGGATTAGGGATGGGGATAATGTCAGGTTTAGGGTTATGGTTATGGATAGTTTTAGGGTAAGGATTGTGGCCAGATCTATTGTAAGTGTTAGGTTGAACGTTAGGTTCAGGTTTACAGCTAGGGGTATTATTAGGGTCAGAATCAGGATTAGGGTACGTGTTAGGTTAAGGATTAGGCTTAGGACTCAAATTAGCTTTAGGGTTAGTGTTAGGATTAGGGTAATGGATATGGTTAAGTTCAGGTTTAAGGTTAGATTTAGAGTAATAAACAGGTTTAGGGTTAGGGATAAGGTTAGGTTTAGGCCTTGGGATAGAATTCGGTTAGGGTTATGGTTAGGGTAATAGATTGGATTAGAGCTACAGTTAGGACTATGGTTATGGTTAGGTTAGAGCAATGGTTAGGGTTAGGCCTAGGGTTAGAATTTGGTTAGGATTATCGTTAGGGTAATGGATAAGATTAGAGCTAGGAATAGGGCCTGGATTATGGTTAGAATTAGGGCTACAGTTTGGGTTAGTTTTGGGGTTAGGACAAGGTTTAGGTTTACGGTTAGGTTTAGGTTAAGTGTTAGGGCTAGGGTTAGGGTTAGTGCTAGGTTTAAAGCTAGAATTAGGGCTCTGATTAGGTCTAAATTTTGAGTTAGATTAGGGCTATTTAGACTAGGGCTAATGTTAGAACAAGGGTAATGATTAGGGCTAGTGTTAAGTTTAGCATTATGTCTAAATCTAGGGTGTAGATTATATTTATGTTTAGGGTGATGATTAGAGAAAGGTTTAGTGTTACTGTCAGAGTCAGCATCAGTGTTACTGATCAGATTTAGGGATAGACTTGAATTAGGACTAGGGTTAAGGCTAGGTGTATTGTTAGAGTTTTTGTAAGGGTTAGGGTAAGAATTAGAGATAGGTCTAATGTCAAGTCTAGGATTATGGTTTGTTTAGGGTTAGGGTTAGGGCTTTGTCACAATTTTGTTTTACAGCTAGGGCTTCTTTTAGGATTAGTGATAGTGTTCGTGCTAGTGGTATGGTGAGTTTTAGGCTTAGATTTATTGTTACGGTTAGATCTAGGTTTAGGGCTATGGCTATGTTTAGGACTAAGTTTAGGGCTAGTGTTAGTGTTATTAATGGATACAGTTAGAACTTGGAATAGGGCTAGAGGGAGGGTTCGAGTTTGTTTTAGGGCTAGGGTTAGGGTTAGGTTTAGGGTTAGTGCTAAATTGGGGCTAGATTTAGGGCTAGGTTTAGGGTTAGGATTAGGGGAAGGGATGGGGTTATAGCTAGGTTTAGGGCTATGGTGAGGGATATAATTAGGGTTAGGGCTAGCTTTAGGATTAAGGCTATGTTTAGTGCTACGATGAGGTTTTGTGTTAGGGCTAGGGCTAGGATTAGGGATAGGGCTAATGTCAGGTCTAGATTTATGATTAGTGTTAGATTTATGGTTAGGTTATGGCTAGGTCTAGTGTAAGGGTTAGTTTTAGGAAAGTGTCAGGTTTAAAGCTAGGTGTATTATTAGGGTCAGAGTCCAGGTAGGGTTTGGTTTAGGTTAAGTTTTAGGGTTAAGAATTGAATTAGATTTAGGGTTAGGGTTACGGATAGAGTGATGAATAGGATTAGGTTTAGGGTTCAGGTTAGATTTATAGTAATGGATAGGGTTAGCGTTAGCGATAGGGTTAGCGTTATGCCTAGGGTTAGCCTATGAGTTAGGCTCATCTTTAGGGTAATGGATATTGTTAGAGCTAAGGTTAGCAGTAGGGATAAGTTTATGATTAGGGCTAAGGTTAGGGAAAGACCTAGGGTTAGTGTCAGGGATAGTTTTATTTTAAGTATTAGCATTTGAGCTAGGGTTAGGTCTTGGGTGAGGGTTAGGGTTAGAGTCATGTCTAGGGTTAGGGTTAGGTTTATGTTTAGGGTAAGGGTTACAGTTTGAGCTAGGTTTATGGTTCGGGTGAGGGTAGGGTTAGGCTTAGGTTTAGGGTTATGGTTAGGGCTATGATTAGGTCTATGTTTATGCCTAGGATAAGGGCTAGGTTTTGTGTGAGGTTTAGGGCTAACATTAGGGCTATGGAAAATATAACAGATAGGAATATGTTTATGGCTAGTTTTAGGGTCAGGGTTATGGATATGTCTAGTGTCAGGGTTTGGTTTTGGGTTAGGATAAGGTTTAGATCTAGAGTTTATTTAGGGTTAAGGGTCAGTGTTCAGGATAGGGTTAGATTTAGTGTGAGTGCCAGAATTACAACTAGCTTTGGGTCTGGGGATAGGGTTACTCTTTAAGTTAGGTTAACGGTTATTGTTAGGGATAGTGCTAGGTTTTTGTTTAGGACTAGGGCTAGATTTATGACAATATTAAGGATTATGTTTCATCTAGTTCTAGTGATACTATTAGGTTTACGTATAGGTTTACTGGTATGGGAAATCTTAGATTTCGGTTTAGTGTTAGGGTCAGGTTTAGACTTGGGGTCAGTGTTAGGGTAAGAATAAGGGTCAGAGTTAGGGTAAGGTTTAAAGCTAGAATGAGGGATAGGATAGGACTAGTAATAGAGATAGGGTTTGAGGTAGTCTAAGGATTAATTTTAGGACTAGGGTAGCATTAGAGTGAGGATTTGGCTTAGGGGAAGAGATAGGGTTTAATGTAGGGTTGGGGTGAGCATTAGGTATAGAGCTAGGTTTAGGGTTAGGATTAGAGTTAAAAAATAGAGTTAGGTCTTGGATTCGGGCTAGGATTTGTTTAACATTAGGACTATGATAAAAACTAATGATAAAGGCTAATGAAAGAACTTGGTTTCTACTTAGGGTCAGTTCTAGGTTTAGCGTCAGGGCAATGTTTAGAGCTAGGGTGCGTGTTAGGGGCTGAGTCAGTGTCTGGGTTATTTCTAGGGTTAGGGTTAGGGCTAAAATTAGAGCTAGGTTTAGGGCTAGGTGTAGCTTTAGGGTTTGGTTTAGGTTAAAGTTAGGGTTATGACTCAGTTTTGTTTTAGGGTTTGGGTAGATTTAGGGCTAGATTTCCAATGATCATTAGGGTTAGGGCTAGAGTTAGGGTGAGCTTTATACTTAATTTTAGTTTTAGATCCAGGTTTAAGCCTTGGGCGAAGGTTAGGGCTGTTTGGGGCTAGGGATAGGGCTAGCATTTGGGTTATGGTAAGGAATAGGTTTAGAACAAGGGATAAGTCTAGGGCGAGAGTTAGAGTTAGTCTTAGGGATACGGATAGTGTTAGGTTTACTGTTAGGGCTAAATTAGGGCTAGGAATAGTGCTAGGGTTAGTGTTAGATTTAGGCCTAGGTTTAGGGCTAGGGTTAGGGTTAGCATTAGGGTTGGGTAAGGTATGATGTTACAGGTATGTTTAGTGCTAGGACGAGAGATAAAATTAGGGTTAGGGATAGGGTTAAAATTAGGGTTAGGATTAAGGCTAGGCTTAGAACTATGATTAGGTCTATGGATAGGGCTAATGTTATGTCTAGGGTTAAGGTTAGGCTAGCATTAATGATAGGGCTATGGCTCAGTTTGGTTTTAGAACTAGGCCTAGGTTTAGGGCTAGTTTTATGATTAGTGATAGTGTTAGGGCTAGTGGTAGGGGAAAATTTAGGCTTATGTTTAGGGCTATGCCTAGTGTTAAGGCTAAGGTAAGGGCTATTATTAGGGTTATCATAATGGATAGGGTTACAACTAGAAATAGGGCTAGGGAAAGAGTTCGAGTTAGTCTTTGGGCTATGGTTAGGTTTAGGTTTAGGTTTAGGGCTAAATTAGGGATAGGATTAGCGCTAGGGTTAGTGTTAGGGTTAGACCTAAGTTTAGGTTAGTGCAAGTGTTGGGGTTAGGATTAGGTTTACAAGAAGGGATAGGGTTATAGCTAGCTTTAGGTCTATGGTGAGGGTTACAGTTAGGTTTAGGAGTAAGGTTAGGTTTTGGGTTAGGATTCAGGCTAGGTTTAGGGTTAAGCTGAGGGTTTGTGTTAGGGTTAGGGCTGGGATTAGGACTAGAGCTAATGTTTGGTCTAGGTTTATGTTTAGTATTAGTTTTAGTGTTAGGTTATAGCTATGTCTATTATAAGGGTTAGGTTTAGGGTAGGAGTCAGGTTTAGAGCTAGGTGTATTATTAGGGTCAGGGTCTAGGTAGGGTTTGGTTTAGGTTAAGTTTTAGAGTTAAGGATTCAATTACCTTTAGGGTTAGGGTTCTGGATAGGGTGACAGATAGGATTAGTTTGATGGTTCTGGTTAGGTTTAGAGTAATGGATAGGGTTAGTGTTAGCGATAGCTTTATCGTTAGGCCTAGGCATAGCATTTGGGTTAGGCTTATTTTTAGGGTTATGGATAGGGTTAGAGCTGAGGTTAGGGCTAGGGTTACGGTTAGGATTGGGCTTAGGTTAAGTGTAGTCATTTGAGCTATGGTTAGGGATAGGGTGAAAGTTAGGGTTTTAGTCAGGGCTAGGGTTAGGTTTAGGTTTAGGATTATGTTTAGACAAAGAATTAGAGTTTGAGCCAGGGTTAGGGCTAGGGGGAGGGTTACCATTTGGGTTAGGTCTAAGGTTACGGCTAGGGTTATGATTAGGGCTAGCTTTAGGGCTATGATAAGGGCTAGTTTTTGTGTGATGTTTAGGGCTAACATTAGGGCTATGGGTAATGTAAGAGCTAGGGATATGGTTATGGCTAGTGTTAGGGTCAGGGTTATGGATAAGTCTAGTGTTAGGGTTAAGGTTTGGTTTTGGATAAGGATTACGGCTAGAGTTTCTATTAGGTTAAGGGTCATTGTTGAGTTAGGGTTAGTATTATGGTTAGGGCCCCAATTAAGACTAGCGTTTGGTCTAATGATAGGTTTAATCTTTACGTTAGGTTAAGTGTTATTCTTAGTGCTAGTGCTAGGTTTTGTTTAGGGCCAAAGCTAGATTTATGACTATATTTAAGATTAGGTTTGATCTAGTGCTAGTGTTACTGTTAGGTTTAGGTATAGGTTTACCGGAAGAGGTAGTGTTAGGGTTCGGTTTAATGTTAGGGTCAGGTTTAGATCTAGGGTTAGTGTTAGGGTCAGAATAAGGATCAGGGTTAGGATTAAGGTTAAACCTAGAATGAGGGCTAGGTTTAGGACTAGTAATAGAGTTAGAGTTAGGATTTGGGGTAGGCTAAGGATTAAGTTTAGGACTAGAGTAGCATTAGGGAGAGGGTTTGGCTTAGGGTAAGGCATAGGGTTAGAGGTACGGTTAGGGTTAAGTTAGAGTCAGGGCTCGGATTAGGGCTAGGATTTTTGTTAGCATTAGGGCTACAGCTAATGAAAGAACAAGTTTTCTGATTAGGGCTTGTTCTATGGTTAGCGTTATGGCAATGTTTAGAGCTAGTGGTACTGTTAGGGTCCTACTAAGGGTCAGGGTTATTTCTATGATTAGGGTTGGGACTCAAATTAGGGCTTAGTTTATGAATAGGTGTAAGGTTAGTGTTTGATTTAGACTAAAGTTTAGGGTTAGGATTATGGCTCAGTTTTGTTTTAGGGTTAGGTAGTGTTAGGGCTACTTTTCCAATTATCATTAGGTTTAGGGCTAGTGTTAGGGTGAGATTTGGGCTTAAGGTTAGGGATTACAACCAGGTGTAGGGCTAGGGTGATGTTTAGAGTTAGGTTTCAGGGTAGGGATAGGGCTAGGTTTGGGTTATGATAAGGGATAGGTTTTAAACTTTGGATAGGGCTAGGTCAAGAGATAGAATTAGTCTTAGGGTTAGGGATAGGATTAGGTTTAGGATTAGGTTTAAATTAGGGCTAGGATTAGCCATAGGGTTAGTGTTAGGTTTTGGCCTAGAGTTAGGGCTAGGGTTAGGGTTAGTGTTAGGGTTAGGGTAAGGTATGATGTTACAGCTAGTGCATGGGATGAAATTAGTGTTAGGGCTCTGGTTAAGTTTAGGATAAGGATTAAGACTAGGCCTAGGGCTAGGATTAGGGGTAGGGTTTGTGTTAGGGTTATGGCTAGGATTAGATCTATGGTAATGTCAGTTCTAGGGTTATGGTTAGGGATAGTTTTAGGTTTAGTTTTATGGTCAGGTCTATTGTAAGGGTTGTGTTGAGCGTTAGGGTCAGATTTACAGCTAGGGGTATTATTAGGGTCAGAGTAAGGGTTAGGGTATGGGTTAGGTTAAGCTTTTGGTTTAGGGCTAAAATTAGCATTAGGGTTAGGGTAATGGATGTGGTTAGGTTTCAGGTTCAGGTTAGGTTTAGTATAATGGACAGGGTTAGGGTAAAGCATAGGGTTATATTTAGGCCTAGGGATTGAATTTGGTTAAAGATATGGTTCAGGTAATGGATAGGATTAGAGCTACTGTTAGGACTAGGATTATGGTTAGGTTAGTGCTATGGTTAGGGTTAGGCCTATGGTTAGAAATTGCTTAGGGTTATAGTTAGGGTAATGGATAAAATTATATCTAGGTTGAGGGCTGGTGTTATGGTTAGGATTAGGGCTATGTTTTGGTTTAGGTTTCAGGTTAGGACAAGGTTTAGGCTTAGGGTTAGGTTTAGGTTAAGTGTTAGGGTTGGGATAGGGTTAGGGCTATGATTAAATCTAGAGTTAGGGCTCAGATTAGGGCTAGGTTTTGGGTTAGGTTAAGGCTAGTGTAGGACTACGGCTAATGTAAGAAGTAGGGTTACAATTAGAGCAAGTATTAGAGTTAGCATTAGGACTAGGTCCAGTGTTTATATTAAGTTTTGATTTAGGGGGATGATAGGAGATAGAGTGAGTATTAGGGTAAGAGTCAGGACCAGTGTTAATTTTAGGATTAGGAATAGTACTCAAATTAGGGTGAGGGTTAAGGCTAGGTGTAGGGTTAGGATTTGTGTTAGTGTTAGGGTAAGAATTAGGGATAGGGTTAATATCAGGTCTAGGTTTACGTTTACATTAGGGTTAGGGTTGGGGCTATGGCTCAGTTTTGTTTTAGAGCTAGGGCTAGGGTTAGGGTTAGTTTTGGGATTAGCGATAGTGTTAGGGCTAGTAGTAAGGTGAGGTTAAATCTTATATTAATTGTTATGACTAGATCCAAGTTTAGGGCTAGGGCTATGGTTAGGGCTAAAGTTAGGGTTAACTTTATGATCACAGATAGGGTTAGAACTAGAAATAGGGCTAGGGCGAGAGTTAGTTAACCCTAGTCTTAGGGCTAGGGTTAGGGGTAGGTTTAAGGAAAGGGCTAATTAGGGCTAGGATTAGCGCTAGGGTTAGTGTTAGGGTTAGGGCTAGGTTTAGGTTTATTGTTAGTGTTAGGGATAGGGTTAGGTTTAGGGAAAGGCATGAGGTTATAGCTAGGTTTAGGAATAGGGTGAGACTTAGAATTAGGGTTAGGGC
>NW_026008801.1:0-3524 GCF_001458135.2 Marmota marmota marmota | reverse complement strand
AAACAAATACCAAATGTCTTCTTTGATATAATGAGAGCAACTAAGAACAAAGCAGGGAGGAAGAGCAGGAAGAAAAGATTAACATTAAACAGATACATGAGGTGGGAGGGAAACGGAGAGAAAAGGGAAATTGCATGGTAATGGAGGGAGATCCTCATTGTTATACAAAATTACATATAAGAGGTTGTGAGGGGAATGGGAAAATAAACAAGGAGAGAAATGAATTACAGTAGATGGGGTAGAGAGAGAAGATGGGAGGGGAGGGGAGGGGAGATAGTAGAGGATAGGAAAGGTAGCAGAATACAACAGTTACTAATAGGGCATTATGTAAAAATGTAGATGTGTAACCGCCGTGATTCTGCAATCTGTATTTGGGGTAAAATTGGGAGTTCAAAACCCACCTGAAGCAAATGTATGAAATATGATATGTCAAGAGCTTTGTAATGTTTTGAACAACCAATAAAAAAAAAAGTACCAAAAAAAAAAAAAAAAGCCCCAGCACTGCACACTATCAGTGTGTAATGTTGGACTGTTTACCAATGAATATGGGTTTTAAAAGCCAATACATAACATTTCATTGAACATGTCCTTACCTACATGAGTAGATACATAATCTAAGCAATCAGGGAAAACATCTGAACAAGGGTATGTAGCATCTAAGTGGGTGGGTCTCAAACTTGAGCCTGCAGCAGAATTACACATAGGACTTGTTAAAACACAATTTGCTGAAGCTTCACTCCCAGAGTGTCTTATTCATCAGGTTGGGGGTCAGGCTTAAAATTTGCATGTGTAACAATTTTCTAGGTGATGCTGCTGATGCTGGTCCAAGAACTACATTTTGAGAACCATTTTTCTAAGTATATGTCACACCTATGTGTGATGTCTAAGTGAGCTAATGAACATCTAAATGAATATAAGTCAGATCTAAGTGAACACATTTAAGGGACATGCGATCTGCACAAGCATTGTGCCTTCTGTACAATACATGTCATAAGTATGTGTCACATTTGAATGACATGTGTAGAATGTATGTGAACTTGTTATATCTCAGTGTTTGTAAAACACACAAGGAGCTTGTGCACAATCAGAGGGTGTGTGGAATATCTGAATGAGAGCTAGTGCCATTTGAGTAGATTGACATCTAGAAGACATTTGTGTACTTAACACCAGAAAGCACTCATTGTCTATATGGTTAGACAGATGCATATACAAATCATTACCATACAGTGTGGCAGCTGTAGCAACGGGTATCCAAGGAACAAAGATGCACTAGAAACAGTAGCTACGTTAGGAGCAGAAGCCACCCAGAGGAGGATGTGGAGGTGGAGAGGATGACATATGAGGTCTGATTAAAAAGCGGATTAGGAATTCTTCAGGATGACAGCAAAAGGTAAGTGGGGGAGGCATTTCTGTCAGATGGCCCAGCACAGGCAAAAGCATTAAACGTAAAATAACTTGGCATGATGGGGAAACTCCTGTAGTTTGGGATTTCTAGAATGTTAATATGAGATGGGATAAAGTTAGAGTGTTCATAAAGGATCAGCTCGGGTAGGCATGGAGGTCCTCTTTGGGCCATGATACAGAACATGTGGGTGATTTTTTTTTTCCTTCTCTAATAAGTGATAGAAAATCAACAAGTGATTTTAAACTAGAAAGTAATGTAATTGGCTCGTTTTTAGAAATACCACTTTGGAGGCTGAGAAGAAATCTACTGCAGCATCCCTTTACCCCAGATGCTGAGGTTTTATGTGACAACAGAAACATTGGAAAGTATAGGACAAAATAAGGAGGTGTTTTAGGAGGTAAAATTCCAGAGGACTTGTAAACCTGTGAGCTGGTGGGTCATGAGCATCCAGTAGAAGGAGTGGGACAGGGGAAGGAGAGGGGAGGGTGGAAGGGATGATGTGTTTGGATTAGACACAGTCAAGTTAGGCACTTCTGTGGCATTCAGAAGGGGATACTTGGACCTAGAACTCTGGGGACAGTTCCAGCCAAAGATAGAAATTCAGAAATACTTTATTAGTGATAGTTAAACTGATTGGTGAAGTGAGTGGAGAACAAAGAGGACTTAGATGGGAGCTGCAGGGGTCATCAGCATTTGAAGAGACTCAGCAAAGGGAAATGAAGTGAAACCATCAAAAGGTGCAGAGATGCAGATGTCTGTGGTCTCATGTAACATTATGTTCCTTTACAAGCAGGGAAAGTCACTGAATTCAGATGACTGAGAGATGTTTCTGGATAGTGTGTGGTTTCAAAAGGAACCATGGGGGAACAGGGAGTTCTGAGGTGTATCCTGGCCAGGCCACTGGGTACTTCTGTGGCCTTGGTTCATTAATTTGAGTCTCTAGACATCAAGTTCCAAATATAAAAAATAAGAAAGCCATCTTGAATATAAGAAGAAGGGCTTGGTCATTTCCGGTCTGCTTGTGGGTGA
The DNA here is from genome assembly GCF_001458135.2 of Marmota marmota marmota. Taxonomy (NCBI): domain Eukaryota; kingdom Metazoa; phylum Chordata; class Mammalia; order Rodentia; family Sciuridae; genus Marmota; species Marmota marmota. The sequence goes on along the minus strand of NW_026008801.1, from coordinate 1,090 downwards.
GGGTTTGAAGCTGGCTTATTTCAGGGGCCAACTCTGGAGGTGCTCCGTCCTAGGTTCTAAGCCCCACGGCATCCTTTACTACTTCTTTGACCTTGAGAAAGTTATTTAATTCCTTCACACCACCTGTAAATAAGTATAATAGATCTGAGGAGTGTGTGTGTGTGTGTATTTCAAGAGATAACCCCTATAAAGTATTTAATACAGGGCCCGGTTCATAGTAAATGTTAAGCAAACAAACTAACCCAGCCCTGTAAAAATTGTGGTGATGAAGGAAGTTCAAATAAATTACCTCTAAAATCCCTCCCAGCTCAGTACCCTTTTTCTGTTTCCTTTTGTGCTGTGATCTTGTGATAAGCCACTCAGTTGAATTTATGTCCTAAATATTGACTAGGAAGAAAGATGTGTGTTCTATATTCTGATATACATTGTACAGTCAAGAGCAAACAATCTTAATGGAAAAAAAAAGAAACGCATAAAATGCAAATACAATAAAAAAAAACGCGGCTCATCAGCAAGTGTCCCTCCCCCTCCTCTCTCCTGGAGGCGGTAGAGCTGCCTGAGCTGCATCCAAAGAGAATCCTCTGTTAATGACCCACAATAAATTGTTTCCTACACTCAGGCACTGGCACTGGTGATTATCTTTTCTCTGCATATTGTAATAAAAATGAGACAGAGTTACAGATTTGGGTTGATTGTTCTTTTCCCTTTACACACCTGGTCAGAAGGACTCATTACTTCCTTTGCAAGAGCTCATTGTAGGCATTGTTTCAAATGTATAATGTGTAGAAAAGGGAAATTGACCAAAAGTGGATTATACATGTGAACCTTGGTTAATTGTAGGATCCAGAAAACTGAAAAGATAAGAGGGTCTGGCTTAAAGTATGTCACACATGGAAAGTGAGAAGATGAGAAGATCTCACCTCTGTGGGTGACAGTGACTGTTTTGCAATGCAAAACCATTCTCATCTCCACTTGCAAAGACAGGCTAATGAGACCATGTGGATTAAAGATTGACCTGGGAAAGAAATAAGAATTAGATTTTACTTTCTAATCACTTATTTTTCATTATTACTGGAAAAACCTAGGAGCT
>NW_026008800.1:0-3525 GCF_001458135.2 Marmota marmota marmota | reverse complement strand
TATAAGAGACAGGAGAGAGAGAGAGAGAGAGAGAGAGAGAGAAGATGAGGTAACTAAACATTAAATAGATCAACAGTAATGGTGAAGGTCAATTAGAAAGTAATCCTGCTAGATAGGTATTTCAATAATCTGAGTATACAGTCATGGGGCTATAGTCACAGGTTTGAGTTGGAAATATTCTTAGATATCAACCATTTCAACCTCACACTTAAACTAGAAGTCCTTCGTGCATTTTCCCAGTCTCTTGAGGGTTTTCAGTGACAAAGTTTACCATTTTTACAATGCAGCACATTCTGTTTATGGGTAGTTTATATCCTTAGACAGAGCTTTCTGATCCTGAGCCTAAATTTGCCTCCTCATGAGTTGTACTTATTATACTGGTTCTCCCTTTGGGACTACACTGAATATGTCTAATTTTGATTCCATGTCACATTCTGGCTAAATTTCTTATTTTTCAGGAAAAACATTTCCAGTTCCTTCAATCATCTCTTCCATGGCATGGTTTCAGTACTTGACCATCTGGACCATGTTTCCTCTGAAATCTCTCTAGACTGACAAAGTTCTTATTAGAATATGGGTGCCCCAAAGTGAGCAAAGTCTACCAGATGTGGTCTGGCTAGTACTGAGTTCCTCCCTTAGACCAAGCATTATACTTGTATTTCTCTATTCTAACACTGCATTTGCTTTCTAAGCAACTACATCACACTATTGACTCATTTTAACTTGTGATTGCCTAAAAGCCACAACTATGCAATGGCTTATTGACCCAGTGAACTTCCTCTTTATTATTTTGGCTTTTCAAACCTGTTACAATCTTCATGAGTGGAAAATTCAGGGAGTTTGGCAGGATGAAAAAGTTACTTCTTTGTTAAAAACGTCTACGGTTGTTTTATTTGTGGGGAGAGGTGGTTGCCTGCAGAGGTACACCCACAACTCACTAATTTAAAGTAGTTGGAGCATCTATTTGCTGAATTTGTGAAAAGTCTGAATAACTTTCTAATTTGATAAAGAATGCTATTTGATAAAAAATAGTAATTGGAATGAAGATTATGGTAATGTTTTCAAGGAAAGGACATACTTGACTAACTTTAATGAATAGACATGACTAGCAATTAATGCCACCCTTCCTTGCATATATTTCATGGTTAAAATCCTTTAAAACATTCCCTGTAGCTCTCAATGTTGGGCATGAATTTGCTGAGCTAATTTTTCTCTGAAAAGAAGACAGGAAAAGGGGCTGGAGATGTGGCTCAAGTGGTAATGTGCTCGCCTGGCATGCGCAGGGCACTGGGTTCGATCCTCAGCACCACATAAAAATAAAAATAAAGATGTAGTGTCTACCCAAAACTGAAAAATAAGTATTAAAAAATTCTCTTTCTTTTTCTTTTCTATCTTTAAAAAAAGAAGAGAGGAAAGCAAGTGATAACAATTTTACAGTATCTACTACATAGATGAGTTTCTGTTCTGGGCATTTAATATGCTCATTTTATCTTCCCATCAATCCCATGAAGTAGACAGTATTGTTATAATTATTATTCTCATCTCTGTCTTCCCAATGAGGCACTGAGAATTTAAGTAACTTGACCAAACTGAAATATTCTGTAAATTCAAATCTTGAATTTGAATGTAGGCAGTTTGGCCCTAGAATTGGTGCTAACAGTGCCTCTCTTATCTCAACACTCATCCTAAGCAAAATAACAACATTCAAATGTCTTACAGTATCTAGAAAATGTCCCCAACTTGCATTGGCTAGGAAGATTAAGTTTAAGGGCAAGTTCATCTCCTAGGGTACAGAATAATCAATATTCTCTCTCACAAGTATTGTTGGTAGTTTTGGGGAGGAAGATTCACAACTGATTTTGGCTTTGTGTATGTAGGATATAGGTGTAATGTTTAGGATCTCACAAATGGATCCATGTGACATAAAGATGTTAGAAATAATTTAGAGTATCTTTCATCAGCAAGACGTTGTCTATCCTCCACCTGAAAAGGTAGATGAATAGGTGAATATTTTCAGAATCCAGTCTGTGAATTGTTGAGGGCATAATTAGGATAGTGGAGAGTATGGCCAATCATGAACCCTGAATTCTAGTTTTGGCTCCTTCACTGTTGGTTCTCTAATGCTGGATAAGTGACAACATTTCTGCATCTTAGGTTCTCATTTTTAAAGTAAGAGGATTAGGTGATCTTTCTGGTCCCTTCCAACTCTAATATGCTATGTTTTAAGAGATTAAAGGAAACCAATGGTGGAGAAGTAAAGAAAAAGTTTAAAGAACTTTCATGAATGAAGGAATAATGTCAAGTCTTGGCTTTGCAATTTTTAATCATCATTGGGTTGTGGCTGGATTTGAAAAGCTAAGAAGAAGATCAATGACCCTCATCCTCCACAACATGGCTCAGAACTGGGTTTGCTCACATTAAAGGACAGGAAAGGAAAAAAAGAAATATTTCAAACCAATAAAGCTAATTTCATGTGAATTGGCATCAGTGCAAAATAAATTAGATGAGTAGTTTACAGTATATCTCCCATAATAATCTGGCTTGTCTTGAAACATTGAGCTTTTTAAATAAATTTTAATGCCTGGTCTATGGCTTTGTGGTTCTATCGTGCTCAAGGAAAAATGCTGACAACTTGTTTTTTGTTTCCACTGGCAGCATTACTGTTTTTAAATTGAAATGATAAATGGTTGGTTATGGTGCAATGGTTGAACTCTGAATTCTATAGTGATATTATATATTTCTCTTTAGTGTACACATTTTTATTTCCAGGTAGATTTCTACCATTTAGAAGAATGGTCATTAGGTAATAATCATAATCAATGAACAATTATCTAAATAGTTGTCCTAGCACTCAAAAAGTATATGCTTCAATTCAGTCTTCTCTTCACTAAACGAAGTGCTTTGAGCAGACCAGACAACACTGAGGAGAAAATTCCTCCTTGTTTTTTTCTATGGGGGAAACCCAGGTGTGCAGAATATTTTTCTAATTTATTTTTATCCATGCCTTTTGAAGCATTTGAGAACAGTTGATTTGTATTTTCTCCACAAATACTGCCAAAGACAATGCTAGAGACCTGGAAAGACTCACTTTGATCTGAAGGTAGTTTTGCTTGCCATGTGCTTGTGCAACTGAGCACAAGTTGATAATCAAAACCAACTCCCAACCCTTAGCTTAGTCCTTCGACGCCTTATTTGAGTCCTTGCAGGAAAGCTTAAACCTTTCTATCTTCATCTGCCAAATGAGATGATCCAGTTCCCAAACATTATACACAATGATTTTTAACCACTGTGGAAGATGGGGCAATCACAAAAGACTGCTGTTTGTGTTACGTAGTGTTGTATATATTAACAAAATTATTCATAAGTGAAGCTTACTTATCTTGGAATTCCTATGACTCCTCTGCTTCTTGTCCATCTAACTCCCACTCCTACCCTCAACATGTTCACATTCCCCATGTAACAAGTAACTTCACGAACTCCTGAATTATTACTACTTTTCTATTTCCTTCTACCATTATATATATA
>NW_026008799.1:0-3525 GCF_001458135.2 Marmota marmota marmota | reverse complement strand
CCACCCTCGGGCTCCCCATGGCCCCTCTGGCCGTCCCTGGCTGGGAGCTGGAGGCAGGCCTCCTGGGGCCGCAGGGCTGAGCCAGGCCCGAACACACCCCAGTGTGGCAGAAAGGGGACCTGTGCTGCCTGCCGGTGGCCTGGGACTTCACAGACGCAGCCCTGCAGGGTGCCAACGGGATCCAGGACGCGAGGCCCCGAGGGAGTTTGTACTGCCCCCCACCCTGACCGATACCCACCCACACAGCTGCTCCCCTCCCAGAGGACGCCGCGACTGGGTCCCGGCCACCCTGCTCCACCTGCCCCCGCCGCCTCTGAAGAGCCACTGCAGCAGCCCCGTCTCCTCGGGTGGCCATGTCCGGGTCCCGGGGTGGGGTGTGAGTGGGACGTGGAGGGGCCACTGGAGCCCCACTGTGCCCGTCACAGTAGTCATGCCCAGGGGTCTTCTGGGTGGGTTGAGGGACGTGCTGTTTAGAACCAAAGACTTCACACTGCCAGGGACAGCCTCCTGCCGTGTCTCTCTGGTCTCGGCCCTCTGCACAGGCCTGGGAGTGCGGGCGGGCCGTGGCCGGGGCACTCTGGCCTGTGGCTTCTGCCGGGTGCTGTTTGTCTATTTGTTGTGCTGGAGACGGAGCCCAGGGCCTGGCACGGCACCCTGAGCTGCACCCCTGGCCTGGTCTCCCGAAGCTGACCGGGATCCTCCTGCCTCAGCCTCCCGAGCTGCTGGTTCCCCATCGTGACCACCGAGCCCAGCAGTGCCAGACGGCCAATGTTCACGTCTCCAGGGGCGCAGTATTCTTGGAGGGAACGCAGGAGTGGGCAGTGCGCGGGCTGGACAAGCTGGCTCTATCCACCTCTGCTCCCCAGGTCCACTTTCCACAGTGTCCTCGAGGGAGAGGCCTCAGCTGACAAGCGCCAAGAACAGACCCACGTCCCTCTCCCCAAAGGCAGGAAGCCAGCCCGTGGTTCTGGCCTCTGACAGGACGACACTGTCCTGGGGGTCTTCGTCCTGGTTTCATTCCAGGAGAACGCAGGGCGACAGGGTCTCTGCTGCAGGAAGGGGCCGCCGAAGGGCCCTTGGGTCATGGCCACCCCTTGCTGCTGTGAGACGTCTCACCGCGGGCACACCTGCTCCGCCACCGGCGCCTGGGCATGGAGTCGAGGTCCCCGGTCCCACGGCTCCCTTTCCCTTCTGGAGGAGCAGCCCCGCCACCATGTCCCGAGTCCTGGGCTCCGTCCCCAGCACCACAGAACACAGACACCAAAACTAGATGCCTGATTGCGCCCTGGGGAGACCCTGAGTCAGATTGACAGAAAGTGGGATGGTGAGCGTTGGGGACAGGAGCTGCCGCGGAGTAGGACAGAAGAGTTCCCTCTGCAGACAAGAGACAGTTCTGGGGACGGGCGTGGGTGGCGGCACACCATGAGGATGTGCTTACAGCTTAAAAGAAGATTTCCTTTGGCCAGTGGGGCGCCCACACCTGTCATCCCAGCGGCTCAGGAGGCTGAGGCAGGAGGATCACAAGTTCAAAGGCAGCCTCAGCAGCTTAGTGAGGCCCTAAGCAACTCAGTGGGACTCTGTCTCAAAATAAAATACAAAATGGGGCTGGGGTGGCTCAGCAGTCCAGGGCCCTGAGCTCACCCCCTGGTACACACACTTAGCTAAGGGTGGGGCGGACGGAGCCCAGGCACTTCCCTGGCACCAGGGGCCGCGGATGCCTCCCCACCCAGCGCCAGAAGGACCAATCCTTCTTTTTCTTTTCTTTTTTGTTTTTTTTTTTTTAAGAGAGAGAGATGGATGTTTAGTTCTCGGCGGACACAACATCTTTGTTGGTATGTGGTGCTGAGGATCGAACCCGGGCCGCACGCATGCCAGGCGAGCACTACCGCTGGAGCCACGTCCCCAGCCCCCCCAGATCCTTTTTTTTAAAGGAGGAAAGCATTGGCGGCCTCCCAGGAGTGGGGGGGGGGAGCACCTGGGAAGGCCCGTGCGGGAGCCGGAGTGCTCGCGATGCCACCTTGCTGTCTGCCCACACGGTTGGCCACCAGCTGTGCCTCGGCGGCTCCACCTGAAGAAGGATGGCGCGCCATCCGTGATCTATGAGCAGTGGTGTAGCCACAGAAGAGGCTCAGAATCGTGCCTGGCATACAGTAAGTGCTCCATAAATGTTGACAGTCCCGGGGAGCCCTACAGGAACAGGGCTCAGGTGCTCTGGAGTTTGGTTTGGGGGGTGGCAGGACCAGGTGGCCCCTCACCGACGGCTGCGCGGCTACAGAGCCGTGTCACCTTCGCCACTCGCTAAATTCTGTGTTCACCACCTTGGAGCCCCCAGAGCGCAGGGTGAGCGCCCTGTTAGGCTGCTTGTCGCCGTCCCCCAGATAGTGTCAAGGGCAGCGTCACTAGAGGGCCTCTCAAGAGAAAACACCTCATATGGGGACTCCAGGGGACAGCTAGGCCGGGGGTGGCATGGGGTCCTCCAGGGGCCCAGAGAGCACCCTGGGCCTCAATGCTCCACCTGGCCTGGGTCCCCAGGCTCTGCACGCTGGCCCCCTGGGGACCTCGGTGAGGACGGGCCCCCAGCCTGGGTGCAGGCCCCACTGCCCGAGCTTCGTCCTGAAGCAGAGTGGGCAGCAGAGCGGGCCGACCCCTGCACCCTGCCACAGAAGACCCCAGGGAAACCAGGCCCCACGACCTCCTGCGTGTGCACAGCACCTATGTCACCCGGTGGCCTCCACTGGTGCTGCCCGCCTGGCTGCTTCCTGAGCCCAGGGCCTGGCACGCGCTTGGCCAGCGCTCTGCACGGGCCACAGCAGCCCCAGCCACCTGCCAGAGACCCCTTCCCAGGGGTCAGGCTCCCACTCGTCCCCGCTGGACCGTCCCCCACAGAGGCCCATTAGCAATTTTTAGGAGGAGGCCGAGGTTTGGCCACTCGAGGGCAGGGAGCCAAGGTCCTGGGGTCACACACCTTGCCAGCGGACTCTGGCGCTGCGGGGCGCCCCGTGTGCCCAGCCACAGCGACACAGGCCTCGGGCTTCTGAAGGCTGCGGCCAGGCCCGAGGCTCACAGAGCAGACCCAGCAGGGCGGGCGGGGGTCACAAGTGGCTCAGAAAATGTCCCCGAGGCCCCATGACTGGGTAGCTGCACCGCGGTCCCAGATCCAGGCTCCAGAGCCTGGCCGGGCAAACGCCCCAGGACCCCGCCCTGGCTCGGCCAGTGCCAGGGAGGTGGCCATGGCCCATGCACCTGAGTCCTGCTCCCCAGGGTGGCCAGGCGCCAGGAAGGAAAGGGTGCCACACCTGGGGGACACACACGGAGCACAGGGGACTTGAGGGCCAAGGGGAGCTGACCGCCCCCTCAGGGAAGGGTCACCAGCCTGAAGGCCAGTAGGGAGCCACGGCAAGTCTGGGGCCCTGGAGAGGAGGCCGGCCTCCTGGGGGTCGAGGACCCCGGGCTCTGCGCTCCGCCGTCCCCAGGCCACGGGGCCCGTGGCGGGGTGAGCCGGCTCAGGGCCGGGCTCGGCGGGGT
>NW_026008798.1:0-3525 GCF_001458135.2 Marmota marmota marmota | reverse complement strand
TGAAGGCTGGTTTCATAATTTGGCTATTGTAAATTGTGCTGCTATAAACCTGGGTGTGCATGTATGGCTATAGTATGTTGCATTTAATTCTTTAGGATAAATACAGAGGATTGGTAGAGTTGAGTCATGGTGATTTCATTTCTAGTCTTTGAGGACCCTCTATACTGATTTCCATAGTGGTTGTACTGATTTACAATCTCACCAGCTGCATAAAATGTTTCTTTTCCCAAACATCCTCCCCAGCATGTATTATTATTATTTGTATCTTTATGGCTATCATTCAAACTGGAGTGAGATTAAAATTTCAGGGTAATTTTGATTTGCATTTTCCTAATCGCTAAAGATGTAGAACATTTTTTCATATGTTTGTTGGCCACTTCTATTTCTTCTTTTGAGAAGCATCTGTTTAGTTTATTTGCTCATTTGTTGAATGGGTTTTTTGGGTTTTGGTGGTTTTTACAGTTCTTCATATATTCTGGATATTAACCCACTGTCAGAGAAGTAGCTGGCAAACATTCTCTCCCATTCTATAGGTTCTCTGTTCATCCTCCTAATTGCCTCCTTTGCTGTACAGAAACTCTAATTTAATGCCATCCCATCTATTAATTTCCCATCTTGCTACCTTACTAAGAACATTGATTATTTTTTGTTGTTTTTGTTCTAATTAGTTATACATGAGGGTAGAATATATTTTGACATATTATACATATATGGAGTATAACTTCTCATTCTTCTGGTTGTACATGATATATAATTATATTAGTTGTATAATCATATATGCATATAGGATAGTAATGTCTGATTTATTCTACTATCTTTCTAATTCCCATTTCCCCTTCCTTCCTATCATTCCCTTTTGTCTAATTCAATGTACTTCTATTGTTCCACACAGCCCCAACCTTGTTGTGAGTTAACATTCATATATTAGAGAAAACACTTGGCCTTTGCTTTGGGGGGATTGGTTTATTTTATTTAGCATGATAGTCTCCAGTTCCATTCATTTGCCAGCAAATGTCATAATTTTATTCTTCTTCATGGCTGAAAATATTCCACTGTGTAAACATACCATATTTTCTTTATGCATTTATCTGTAGAAGGGCACTTAGGTCATTTCCATAGTTTAGCCATTGTAAATTGAGCTGCTATAAACATTGATGGGGCTACATCACTGTAGTATGCTGATTTTATTGGTTCTTAACAGCATATGAGGAAAAGGTACATGGACCTGAAAAATTGTAACAACAAAGGAAGCCTTACTTTAGAAGATATCATCTCCAAATGGGCAGTAAATATCCCAGAGAGTGGTGGGCATTTCCAGTTGGCAAACGTGGTATGTTACTCACTGTTTCTCTCTTTGATAAAATGAAGACAATCTGTCTGATGGCCACTGACTATTCCTGTTATTGTCTGGGGGCTTTGCTCACCTTCCAGGACCATTAAGGTCTTTGTTGGTCATTGTTAGGACAAAATGAGGTCTGGCCCAACAGCCATAGAGTGGACCCAGATCTGTGTGGCTCTATTGTCTAAAGCAGTGGTTGATAATAAATATATGAAAAAATGTTCAACGCTTTTAACAATTACAGAAATGCAAATCAAAACTACACTAAAACTTCATCTCACTCCAGTCAGAATGGCAGTTGTTAAGAATACAAATAATGAAAAATGCTGGAGAAGTTTTTGTGAGGAGGAAGGAGCACCTTTAAACTGTTGGTGGGATTGTAAATTAGTAAAACCTCTATGGAAATCAGTAAGGAACATCCTCAAAAGACTAGGAATGGAATCACCACATGACTCAGCTATGACACTGCTTGGCATTTATCCTAAAAAATTAAAGTCACATACTAAGCAATATATGCATACCTATGTTCATAGCAGCACAATTCATAATAACCAAATTATGGAAATAGCCTGGGTGTACACCAACAGGTAAATGGGTAATGTATGGTACATATATACAATGTAATTTTATTCAGCCACAAAGAAGAATTAAATCATATCATTTGCAGGAAAATAATTGGGATTGGAGAGCATTATGCTAAATGAAATAAGCCAAACTCAGAAAGTCAAGGCACATATATTTTCTCTCATATGTGGAAGTTAGAAAGAAAAAGAAAGAGAGATGGGTCTCATAAAAATTGAAGGAAGGCAGAGAGCAAAGATAAAAAGGACTAGGGGGAGGGAAGAGGGGAGGAACAGGAAATGTACTGAGGATTGGAATTGACCAAATTATATTGTTATATTACTTGCATGTACTAATATGTAGCAATGAATTCTATAATTATGTATAATTAAAATGCACTAATAAAAAGAACAGAAAATATTGGAAATGAGAAAATAAAAAGAAAAAATTTAAAAATATTCTACTTTGCCTTACAAGTCAATGTTCTTTGAAAATATGATTTTTCATGTTTTCATAGTTGTATAAATTTCAACATATGCTATACTTTAATGTATTCAGTCCTCCATTGTTGGAAATTTTAGACTATTTGCTATTATCTATGGTAAATACTCCATAAATTACAAGTTTAAAAACCAAACCAAACAACAAACAAATCCCCAACTGCCCTCATAGTTCTCTGGTCGTCACTAAGTCTCTTCCCAAGCTATGCCGCTGCCACCCAAATGTGCCATGTCCTCCCTTGACTTTGCCTGGGTGGGACAGGGTTTCATCCAGACATCCAGCAGCCAGCAGGATCTGGGCTGTACAGCTGTGGCCATCGGTCATCCAGGTGAGGAGAGGGGAGGTTCGTGGGGCTTCAAGCCCTGGGTCTGGGATCTGCAGGATTGAGACCATGCCTGACCTTCCCAGCCTGTGGTGCAGGGAGCAGCTTGGTCTAGCTTTCTCACTGTACCCCTTCTGTTTCATTTTAATATACCCATTTTTATTTTTTATTTATAATTTCATTCGCCTGAAAGATTTATTATCTGCCTCTTTACAGAAAAAGTTTGTCTATCTCTGGATCAGAACATTCATATATCAGGTCACTATTTCTGTCTTTGGATTTAAATCTGCTATCCTGAGAGCTGTTTTCTCCTTCCTCCCTTCCTTCCTTCCTTTCCCTTATGTTGGGTTAATTGAACATTTAAAAGTTATTTTATTTAATATTCATTATTATTTTATCATTTATGTCTCTTTTAAGAAAAAATGTTTAGTGGTTGCACCAAGTGTTGCAGTATTTTTTATAAATAGTTTTTATGCTGTACTGTTTTAGGACTAATGATAAAAGTCTGTACATGTCCAGTACATATGCAGTGTCCTGTTTCAAAACTTTTCCATCTTGGTTGGTTGAATTCTCAGTTGCAGAACCAATGAATACAAAAGACTGGCTCTGTTTGACCTAACACAATCTCCTTTTTATCCTAAGGACATCTGCTTTGTTTTTCCAAATTGTTCTAGTTTAATTGCTGAAATGCTAAAGTGTTTTAAGTCTTGGCCTGGAATATTTGAGAGCCATTTCTTTTCAAGCACAGAGTCCTTTTAGAACCTAGCATCACACATGAGGGCTTGACACAGTTTTTAGTCTA
>NW_026008797.1:0-3526 GCF_001458135.2 Marmota marmota marmota | reverse complement strand
GGGAGACAGGCTGGGAGCCCTGGCCACCCCTGGACTGGGCCACCATGGCCGGGGCAGTGGAGGCCTGCACGGACTAGGCCCTCGGTGTTGGGATGGCGGGCGGCGGGCTGTCCCCACTCCTCTGCGGGCCCTGGGTGAGCAGGGCCTGATGGTGCTGGGGACCCCAGCTCTGCGGCCAGTCGGCGGGGTTGGTGGGGTCGGGGGCCAGGCCTCTGGCCAGGGGTGTCGGGGGCAGGTACCACCCCTCAGTGTGGGAGCAGTGCTGGCCCTTCCCCTGCAGCCCGGGAACAGCGCCTGGCTTTCTGTGCCCGTCCCCAGCCCTGCATCAGTGGGACTAACCGTGACGGTCAGTTGAGCCGTGAGTGGCCGTGGGGCCTGGAGTCCGCGGTCCTGATGGCCGGGTGCTGGGCACCTGCTCTGTGCCTCGACGCTGTCCCCCCGCCCCACTGTCCCCCCCGCCCTGCCCTTCCTTCTCAGAAGCAGGGCTCCTGGCCTCCGGGGACACTCGCACGCTCTCCTGAGCACCCTGTCTGTGCTGGCCTCGGGTCACGACCTCCTCATGGCGGGCTGCTGTGGAGGCCCTGGGCCGTCGGGCCTGGACTTGTACCTGCCTGGCCGTCGGCCAGCCGGTCCCCTTGGCTGCCCTTCCTGCCCTGTGCTGTCTCAGCACTGGAGGGGTCACACGGCCCTCGACCTTGAGACGTGACTGTGAGAACTTAATAGACGTTCTGGATCCGTCCACTCAGTTGGCTCCTGTGGGACCCTAGAGACTGTCCCCTCTGACGCAGGGGGAGCCGAGCCGAGAGCTCTTCTGGGGAAGGTGGCCTGGGTGGGTCGTCATCTGCATGTTTAAGCTCTCAAAACTGATGTCCCCCACTCGGCACAGTGGCCGGCGTCAGGAAGCTAACCCGCTGTCCCTTGGCACCCCGCCTGGTGCTAGGCAGGTCCAGGAGTGGACGGAACCTAGGCTTGGGCTTGGGGACCAGGCTTCACGGTGGCTGAGTTACCAGCTCGCTGTGTGACCGTGGCTAGGCTCTCAGCCCTCTCTGAGCTCTTTCTCCTCTATGCAGAACGGAGGTGACCAGGCCCTGCTTCCAGGGCCACCCAGAGGCTCAGCAGGGACAGGGGAGGCAACCCAGGTCAGGAGGCCTGTGTGGACCTGAGCTGTGTCCTTCCCCACCAGGAGTGTCCCCCACCACGTGTGGCCTGGGTAGGAGGAGGCACACACACTCAGGACTTCCCTTGCACGCACGCGTGCACACACACACGTGCATAGCCGGGCTCCCGGCCTCACCTCTGCTCCCCTGCCACAGAGCTGGAGGTCCCTTCTGTCCCCAGAGCTCTGGAGGCCACACTTCCAGGCATCTGGTTTGGGAGGAGCCACCCTGGGCCCGCCCAGCACCATCAGCCCGAGCTCCAGGCTCCGAGCCAGGGCTCTCTGCCCCAGCGGCCGCCCGTGGCCCTTCGCAGGCCTGGCTGGCCCCGGGCTGTACTGGCTTCTGAATGATTCATGCCGCCTTGAACTTGACTCCAGTGTGACAGGCAGTGGCAAGAGCCGCCCCTCCAGAGAAACTCCTGAGGGTGCTCCTGCCGCAGGCACAGCCCTGGGCCCCGAGATGGAGTATTACTACTGCCCCGGCTTGTTGAAGCTGCTGCGCTGCCTCTGGGTGAGTGTGCTCCCGGACCGGGGGGATCTTCTTCACCTCCCTCCTGCCTGGCTTCCCGCTGTGTGGGCACCAGGTCTCTCCGCTCTGAGAGCAGGGGAGGGAAGGCTGGGGAAGGGGCAGGGGGTCTGGGAGGCAGAGGGGGTCTCTAGAGGAGCACAGAGGCCCCGGAGGCACAAGTGGGCTCCCTAGTCCCGGGTAAACAAGGGCCGTGGCGGTGAGTTGTTCAGAAAGCCCCGTTTCTTTGATCTGAAGGACTTGCCTTTATTCCGAAACCGAATCCCTCCTGGCTTTGTGGGTGCGGGAACATGTCCCGTCTTTCATGAGATGAAAATAATAGATTTTGTTTTCTTTTCCTTGAACTTACTCAGCAAAAGTAAAAAAAGTTGGACTCCCCCCATGTTGCCGTCTCTCTTCTATGTAACAGAGAAAAAAAATCTGAAAACTTTTTTGGTGAATTGCCAAAGTTGGGGACCCGCATGGAAGTGCTTTGGTTTATAGAGTGTTTTTTTTTTTTTTATCTTGTTTTGATTCAGAGACTCATCTGCTGTGTGTCCCTGGGCACATTGCTTGCCCTCTCTGGGTTTCTGTTTCCTCATCCGTAAAACTAAGGGGTGGGGATAGTTGACAGGGGGTTCTGTGACACTCCAAGGGGCTCTGTGAGCAGAAGGATTTATAGGGGAATTGTCACATGTTGGTCTCAGAGTTTTCCAGAACGTTTGCCATGGTTCAAGAATGCCCAGTAAGGAAAGTCTCGGGAAGTATTATTTTTCCCTTTCTGAATGTTTGCAAATACTTCAGATGCCTTCTCACCCAGGGAATTTTCCGGAGCTCCTAAAAATACAGCTTTAGGAAATATTGTCCCCCAAGTGCCAACCCCCAGCACCTCCCCGCCCTCCCGAGCCCCCTTGGGGGCCCTCCTGGTCCACATCCTGAACCTCCTCTTATTTATCAGTTCGTTTCTTTAATTAATCACAAAAATGACATCAGGGCGTGGCAGAAAACTCGGAAGATCCCAAAGAACACAAAGAAGGGGATAAGTAACCCATAATAACTGGTACGTCGGGGTCTGTGGCCCGCAGCGTCCCCAACACCTCCATGTGCCAGGCCGTGTGGCTCCAGGCCCAGCGCTTAGGGACTGAGGCCCGGGGACAAGCAGCTCCCTCCAGGGCCTCGCTCGGGCTGGGTCAGCAGTGGTCAGCGCTCAGGCGGAGCTCACCACCCAGACACCCTGCCCTGGGGGCTCGTGCCGTCTGGGGGACTGGATTTCGCACAAGGAATTGGGACAGACTTTGTGTCGGGGCCGTAGGGGGTGCGCCTGCCCCTGGGACCCGGCCTCATGGGGCATGGGGTGCAGAGAGGCTCTGGGGAGGCTGAGACCGGTGAGGCCGGGGCCCGGGGAAGGTGAGCCGGCCGAGGGCACAGCACCTGCGAGGGCTGTGGGGTGAGGCCGCTGAGGGCAGGGGGCGGGCCGCGGCCACTCCAGGAAGGGGCGCAGCCACAGCCCAGCTGGTGACAGCTCCTCTCTGGGACCTCGGGCCAGCCTCTTTCTCCCTGGGCCTCCCTTTCCGTCTGGACGGGGGAGGCGGTTTGCAGGCCTTTCCTAAATGTGACCAGGGAGAGAGTCCCACGGGGGTCCCCTGCTTCCTAGGGGCGACCAGGTGCTGGAGTGTCCAGGAGCCTCCCGGGCTCCCTCCCAGTCACCTGCAATTTCCCTGTCCCCCTCCCCCTGGCCAGTCACTGAGGTCAGCCCCACACAGGTGCCAGGGAACTGGGGTCCAGATCAGCCCAGGGCCTGCAGGGTAAGCGGGGACCCTCCCCACCGCCGCCCCCTGGACCAGCTGCTTCTGCAGGGGACAGCC
>NW_026008796.1:0-3527 GCF_001458135.2 Marmota marmota marmota | reverse complement strand
CGTGGATTCCGCTGGGAAGGAATTTCGTCAGCGGAACTCCGGTGATGTCACCTCTCTGCTATGGAGGGCCCCAGGCTCCTTGCCGGAGTGTCCGAAGGGAGGGGTGGGACTGGTCTGTCTCTGGTTGGTTTCAGCTCCCGGTTCGCTATTTCATGAAGGCTTGGTGAGAGACCTCTTCCTAGAGTCCCTGCACCGCTCCTGCTGCGCTGCGCCTTGGAGGCTATCCGCCCAGACGTGGGGGCCGCGTGTAGGCAGCCGACAGTCGCCGAGTCATGCGGGCAGTGGCTGGCTGGTCTGGACCTCTGCGCTGCATGGCGGAGATTCACTCGTCTGGGGCAAACTGTCACCTCCAAAAATCCTACCAATTCCCGGCCAGTCTCTCTTTAGTGGAATTTTGCTAGGAGTTTCTCAGCAGGTTGAATCTAAGTGTATCAATGCGTCTCTCTGACCCCATTATTGAGGGGGTACTGAAAGCGCTGCCTCCCCACTCGCTGCCATGTTGGATCCCTCGTATAGTGATGTTAAGGGATATGGTTAGAACTAGGTATAGGGCTAGTGTGAGAGTTAGAGTTAATCTTAAGGTTAGAGTTAGTGTTAGGGATAGGGCTAAATTAGGACTAGGATTAGTGTTAGGGTTAGGCCTAGGGTTAAGTCTAGGGTTAATGAGAACTTTAGGTTTAGGGTTAGGTTTAGGGTAAGAGATGGGAATATAGCTTATTTTAGGACTAGGATGAGATTTAGAGTTAAGGTTAAGGCTAACGTTAGTGTTAGGGATATGATTAAGGTGAGGTTCATGGCTAGGATGTGGATTAAGTTTTGTTTTAGGGTTAGAGCTAGGATTAGAGCTAGGGCTAATGTCAGGTGTAGGTTAGAGTTAGGGATAGTTTTAGGGTTAGGATTATGGCTAGCTCTGTTGTAAAGTTTAAGTTTCTTGTTAGGGTCAGTTTGGGATCTATGGGTATTATTAGAGTCAGGGTCAAGGTTAGGGTTTCTGTTAAGTTAAGGTTTAGGTTTGGGGTTCAAATTAGTCTTATGTTTAGGGATCGAGTAATGACACAGTTAGGTTTAGGATTAAGGTTAGGTGTAGGTTAATGGACACGGTTAAGGCTAGTGCTAGGATTAGGGTTCCGCCTAGGGTTAGCATAAGAATTATAGTAATCTTATGGTAATGAATAGGGTCAGAACTAGGGTTAGGGCTAGTGTTAAGGTTAGAATTAGGTCTAGGATTAGGCTTAGGGTTATGGTTAGGGCTAGGGTTATTGTTAGAGTTATGTTTAGGGTTAAAGCTTAGGTAGGGCTTAGATTAGGGCTAGCTTTTGTAATAGGTTAGAGCAATGGCTAATATAAGAAGTAGTGTAATGAATTAGGACTAGTTTAATGGTTAATGCTAGGGCTAGGTGTAGTTTTGGGTTAGTTGGTGTTAGGGTGAAGTTTAGAGCTAGAAATAGTGTTAGTGTAAGGACAGAATTCTTGTAGGGTAATGATTAGGGTTAAAGCCAGAATTAGGACTAGGGTTAGGTCTAGAGGTGGGGTTAGAGTTTGGGTTAGGTTAAGTGTTATTGCTAAGGCTAGGTCTAGTTTGTCTTTAGGTCTAGAGCTATAGTTATAACTAGAATTAGGAATAGGTTTAGGTCTAGGTCTAGTATTAGGTTTAGGTTTAGGTATAAGTTTACCAGTAGGGCTAGTGTTAGGTTTCAGTTTAGGGTTAGGTTTAGATTTAGACCTAAGATTAGTGTTAGGGTCAGAATACTGGTCAGGGATAGGGTTGGGTAGGGTTATGGTTAATTCTAGAATAAAGACTAGAGTTAGGACTGGTTATAGAGTTAAAGTTTTGGTTAGGCTTAGGATTAGTGGTAAGAATATTTTTAGCATTAGCATGAGGGTTTGGTTTAGGGTAAGGATAAGTTTAGAGCTAGGGTTAGGACCAGTGTTATGGTTAGGTTTAGGGTTAAAGCTCGTGTTAGGGCTTTGATTAGGGCTAGTTTTGTATTAGGGTTGGGGCTAGTGTTATGGTTATGGCTAGTGTAAGAACTAGAGTTACGATTAGGGCTAGGTCTAGTGTTAGGGTTAGGTTTAAAGTTAGGGTGATATTTAGAGCTAGGTTTAGTGTTTGGATGGTTATGTTTAGGGTTAGGGTTATGTTTCAAATTAGGGATAGGGTTAGGGGTGTTGTATGGTTAAGATTTGATCTAGGGTAAGGGTTAGTGTTAGGGGTATGGCTCAGTATTGTTTTAGGGCTAGGGCTAGGGTTACAGCTAATTTTAGCATTAGCATTAGGGTTAGAGTTATTTTCAGGGTTAGGCTGAGGCATCAGGGTTAGGGTTAGGGTTAGGAATAGGGCTAAATTAGGGCGAGGATAACGGCTAGGTTTAGTGTTAGGTTTAGGGCTAGAATTAGCGTTATTGATAGGGCTATGGCTAGTGTTAGGTTTGGGTAAGGGATAGGGATTAAACTATGGTTAGGGCTTGGGGGAGTGTTAGGTTTATTTGTAGGTCTGGGTTATGGTTATAGTTATGGTTAGGGTTATGATTGGGGTTAGGGCTAGGGTTTTCATTAAGTTAGGGTTAGTTTTAGAGTAATGTATTGGATTAGATGAAAGATTAGGTTTAGGGTTAAGTTTAGGTTATGGTTAAATCTAGGTATATGGATAGGTTTAGTTTTGATTCATGGTAAGGGTTACAGTTAAGTTTATGGCAAGGTTTAGGTTTAGGGTTAGGTCGAGGTTTAGGTTTAGGATTAGGGTTAGAGATAGGTTTAGGTTTAGGCCTAGGGTTATTATTAGTGTTAGGGTTAGGGTTAGGATACTGTTAGGTTAGAGCTAGGGTTAGTACTAGGGTTAAGGTTAGGATTAGGGCTAAGTTTAGGTTTAGATTTAGGAATAGGTCTAGGGTTATGTTTAGGCTAAGGGTTATGTTTTGAGCTAGGGTTATGTGTAAGGCAAGGGTTAGGGTTAGGGCTACATTTAGGATTCTGGTTATGCTTAGGGTAGACTTAGGCCTCAGATTAGGGCTAGGTTTTCTGTTAGGTTTTGGCCCAGGTTTAAGGCTATGTGTAATGTAAGATATATGTTTTGATTAGAGCTAGATTTAGGGTTAGAGTTATGGCTATGTCTAGTGTTATGTTTAGGTTTTGGGTTAGGTTCAGGTATAGAGCTAGGTTTAGTGTTAGTGTTAGGGTCAGTGTTCAGGTTAGAGTTAGGTTTAAGGAGAAAGCCAGAATTAGGACTAGAGTTAGGTCTAAGGATAGGTTTAGTGTTTGCTTTAGGTTAAGGATTATGTTAGTGCTAGGACTCAGGGTTTTTTAGGTGTAGGTCTAGAGTTATGGCTATATTTCAGATTAGGCTTAGGTCTAGGGTTAGTGTTAGGGTTAGGTTTAGGTATAAGTTTACTGGAAGGGCTAGTTTTAGGGTTTGGTTTAGGGTTAGGCTCAGATTTAGACTGAGAGTTTGTGTTAGGTTAAGGATTTGATTTAGGGTAAGAGCTAGAATGAGGGCTAGATTTAGGACTAGTAATATGGTTAGGGTTTTG
>NW_026008795.1:0-3527 GCF_001458135.2 Marmota marmota marmota | reverse complement strand
TATATATATATATATAGTGCTGAGGATCGAACCCCGTGCCTCACACATGCAAGGCAAACACTCAACCACTGAGCTACATACAACCCTGGCCCTCAACACTCACTTTTTAAAAGCATCTATGGAAGTCTGATAAAATATTAGCAAACCAGTTCTAAATATTTGGTGATCTGCTTATGCTCCATTGTTATACCATGAGTAACTATAGATGGTTAGAGCAATAAATTAGTATGATCTAATATTGTAGACAATGACTGAGACTTAAGGTATTAGATGACATAATTTGAACAGGTCACACATCCCACAATTCAGAATGACTTTGTGACTAGTGTGTAAAATCCCAAATTTTTTTGTGTGAGAGGGACAGGTACCGGGGATTGAACCTAGGGGCACTCGGCCCATCTAATAGCCCTATTTTGTGTTTTATTTAGAGGCAGGGTCTCACTGAGTCACTTAGCACCTTGCTTTTGCTGAGGCTTACTTTCAACTTGTGATCCTCCTACATCAGCCTCCTGAGTCGCTGGGATTATAGGCACACTACACCATGCCAGCTTTAAAATCCTTATTTTCCTTTCTGTAACCAAATATTTCTTCATAATGATCACAACAAAGATACTCCAAGAGGAGCCACAAAGAGACTCCTGAGTTAGGTGCAATTTGTTGTTTAACTTTACCAATGTAGCTGTGTAACCACAATGAACACATTTTTCTAGATTCTTATGCCTTCCTTCCCCTTATTAATCTCAGTTAATATTTCAGTGTACCATTAAACAGTCGTCTTCCTCTTAAGAGGACAAACTTGTATTACTTTGGCCTAACTTCATGTGAGAAATAAGTCATTATTAAAATTAAGTAAGAAAAGGAAGATTTTTCTTTTCCATTCTCTGCATTAAAACTGTTTAAGAGCAGTATGGATTAGAAGGAGAGAAGGGGCAACAGACAACCTAGAGGATCTTTTTCCAAATACTATATGCACAAGTGCCTTCACACTTCACCCTCCCCTGCATATATCATATTCTCAGTTGTACCATCACTCCTGTACATCAGTGGTAGTGGTCTGCATTCGATCCCAATTTCTATCAGCCTCTTTCCCAAGTCACATCAAATACTTAGTCCTAGAAAAACCATGCTTATTTTATAAAAGTTAACTTCAGTTCATTTCTTCTTATGTAAAATTTCCATAGGAACCACTCTATCATCCCTTCCCCATCTGCAATTCATTATAGAATATAGATTTTTATTTTTATACCCTCTATCATGAAGAAATGAGTTCTTTTAGTTAAATGTCCAAATGTATGGTCCTTATTTCATTTTCCCTTTCTTCTTTAGGTATGATCCCGATATTCTGCTAGGATATGAGATTCAGATGCATTCCTGGGGCTACCTCTTACAAAGAGCTGCTGCCTTAAGTGTTGACTTATGTCACATGATCTCTCGAGTACCAGGTATGTGGAGTTGTGAATGTTTTATGGCTTATCTGTCATAAAGTAGACAAAGACAAGATGTTAAAAAGTACTATTGTTTGTTCTAGCTCAGTTTTTAATACTAAATTTTGTTAAGTTCTAGATACAACTTTCCCCAATCTCATAGCTTCATATACTGTTAATGTTATTTGTTGGGACTTTTTTCTCTTTTCAGTCATTTTTCATATGTAAATCTTTTTTTACATATAACTAGAATCATATCAAAGGTTGCATTTTTATTATGCTTCTTTGATCTATCATTCCTATCATAAGTACTTTCCTGTATTATGAGATAGTCTTCTTAATCATGTTGAAGCTGCATAATATTTCTTTGACTTATTTTACTCTTTTACCATATTGTATTCTATTTGTCTGCTTTATTTTTCTTCATTCGCTTGGTTAAGAAGGGACAAGAAGAGTAAAGATTAATAATTAACTTATTTATCATTAATTTTCAAGTATCAGGCTAAAAATTGCATGAATTTGAAGGCTGTTTCCAAAGGTTTGATTCTAACTGAAGAGGAGGGGTAATAATATTCATACCAAATTACTTACAGTTTATAAATCACTTTTTATATTTTTGGTTTTTTTAGAACTACAGAATTTTTAATGCATTTATTTTAGGCTCCCACAAGTCTTACTCAAACAAAATAACATATACTTTAAGGGGCTAAATGACCAAATATAAAATTGATAAAATTAATCAGGAGACCATTTCCCAGAGGATATGACTTCAGTAAAATGTCTTAAATGTTGATAAATTTAAATGAAAAGTTTGAAACTGGAGGATTTAAAGACAGTAATTATTTTGAGCTTTCAAAAGCTTAGAATGAAAGGCAGAGATACTTTTTTAAGCTTTTCATTGTGTAAACTTTTTGTAGCTTCTATGTCTTTTGCATTTCAGGAATACATCTGTTTTTTTCAACATCTATTAGGATAGGAGAAATAACACTAGTGTTCAGATGGGCCTTTTAATTAATTAGTTCTAATAAGGCATATAACTTGGATCAGAAGAGTGACTAAAGTAAAGTACTGGGCTGGGGATTTTGGTCAGTGTTAGAGTGCTTGCCTAGTTGCCTAGTATGCATGAAGCTCTGGGTTCTATCAAAATACAAATTGTAGAGAATGTCTGGAGAAATCTTTGCTAGGCTGCTATCTAGCTATATGATGCCAGAAATTACTTACCAATCCATGTATAGAACTAACAGAATGATTATGAAATACAGCAGTACCTAAGATCAGAGTAAACATTATAAAAGTGGGGCTAGGGTGGTGGCTTAGTGGTAGAGTGCTCGCCTAGCATGCATGAGGCACTGGGTTCGATCCTCGACACCACATAAAAACAAACTAATGTATCCACCTTAAAAAAAAAAATGAAACTTGTCGTATTAAAATAAAAGAAACACTGATAAATTTACAGAATATAATAGACATACAATATATGATAAATAATTTTGTTATTCCATTGCCTTTAATCAACAACATTCACATATTATATAAGCGAAACATATTAATTTCTTTTCTAGGTAGAATCATCAACTAAGAAACGGGGCTCAGAACTCTGTTTTCTAGGAGGAACTCTTCATCTCCATATACAGTTGAGAATTTCATGCTGAATATGAACATCATTAATTGATGTCAACAGATTTTCAGAGAATTGTTTAGGTTAAAAACTACCATTTCTTCCAAGAAATGACCAATTTATCAATGGACCTTTTTTATGCTAAAACCAAATAAATTCAGTAGCATTAGGTATTTATAAAAGTAACAGCAGAAATTACCAAATTTAATGAGGAAGGGGCTTATTATTTAAATATACAGTCATCTCTTGGTATCCATGGTCTATATCCAGGTGTTCTGCATCCATGGATTCAACCAGCAATAGATCAAAATATATCTTTTTAAATTCATCTGTAGTGAGCATGTATGAACTGTTTTGGTTGCTATTATCCCCCTAAACAACACAATATAACAACTATTATTTTATTAAATATTCTAAATAATCTAGAAATGATTTAAAGTATATATATATATATATATATATATATATATATATATATATATATA
>NW_026008794.1:0-3528 GCF_001458135.2 Marmota marmota marmota | reverse complement strand
ACTTGGAAGGCTGAGGCAGGAGGATCACAAGTTAGAGACCAGCCTCAGCAATTTAGCGAGGCCCAAAGCAACTTAGTGAGGCCCAACCTCAAAATAAAAAATGAAAAGGTCTGGGGATGTGGCTCAGTGGTTAAGTGCTCCTGGGTTCAATCCCAGATAGGTTGTTTTTAAAAGTAAATGCAATTCTCTGGGCCAGAGGAAAGGAGAAATAGAAAGGGACAGGATGAAGAAGAGAAAAAAGATATAAGTAATGGGCTGGGGATGTGGCTCAAGTGGTAGTGCGCTCGCCTCACATGCGTGCGGCCGGGTTCGATCCTCAGCACCACATACAAACAAAGATGTTGTGTCCGCCGAAATACTGAAAAATAAATATTAAAAAAAATTCTCTCTCTCTCTCTCTCTCTCTCTCTCTCTCTCTCTCTCTTAAAAAAAAAAAGATATAAGTAAGACTGATGGAGCAGTAAGAGATGTTGGAAAAGTATAAGAAAGAAACATGAAGTAAAGACCCAGGCTTGTCCTGCTTATTGCTAAATACCAAGCTCCTTGACCATAGGTGCAAGATATAAAAATAGCATATCTGCCCTCCCCACCCCAGCCTGTACAAAGACACACTTCAGTGTAAAACTTAGGACTTTGAATGTTTACCTCAGAGCAAAAAGAAAACCCAGAAGCCTTTTTTTCTGCTATAAATTTAAGTCATTTCCTCTTGTCTTCTTCCTATGTTTACAGGGCCTGCAACCAATGTAGTACTCAGCATCTGCTTCTAAGAACCACCTTGGCTGGCCTCCATTAAAAATGTCATATATTAAGAGCTCATGTAGTGCAACTGGAGCACAATATTACGTTATTCATTTCTTAATCTAATCTACTGCCTTTAGATACTGGAAATGAGAATTAGTCAGAGTCTAATCTCTCCAGGGATGTTTTACTTTCCAGGCAAGCCTGGTCTGTCTCCTATAGAAAACAGGATGAAATCCAATATTTAGATGATGTGTCAGGAAAGGAAAGGAAAAGAGACCAACAGGGTTGAGAAAAGCCCAGAGGATGCAAATGGCCCTAGAATGGTGATAAATGTTTTTCTAAAATAAACATTTTAGGGAGCTCCCTTCTGTGTAGAGTCCACATCACCAATCCCAAGCAGATGATGTGGCTCAGTTAAAATTAGCTTCAGTGATTTCTTTGGACCCAACTAAAGGAAAAAATTTAAATGGAGGGGAAAAAAGAACAAATAATGCCAGAGTTAGAGGGTAAAGCTCAGTGGTAGAACACTTGTCTAGCATGCATGTGGCCCTAGGGGTTTAATCCCCAGCATAGAAAAGAAAGAATGAAGGAAAGAAAGAACCAAAACAAAAAATAGAGGGAAGAATGAGATATTTTTCATGACACTTAATTTTTCCCAATTCATTCATTTCTTTCTTTCTTCTAATTTAAAACAATTGAATATTCATTAGGATATGTTTTTTGCACTCAGAATCAGAGTTCTGACTTTTACTTTTTGAACTCAATTATGAATTGGTCTCTTTCATTTAGAAATCTTATATATGATGATTTTCTATTTGCTGTAAGCTATTTTATTTATTTGTATTGGCTTTTTGTTATAAATTACAGTAGAATCAATGTTGGCATAATTATAAAAACACAGAATATATCTTGTTCTTATTCAGATCCCAGTACGTTTCCTTCCCCTTATTATTTTTTTATTTTTTATTTTTTGGTACTGGGGAGTGAATCCAGAAGTACTCAACTTCTAAGCCACATCCCAAGCCCTTTTATATATTTTATTTAGAGACAGGGTCTTGCTAAGTTGCTTAGGGCCTTGCTAAGTTGCTGAGGCTGGCTTTGAACTCACGATTCTCCTGCTTCAGCCTCCAGAGCTGCTGGGATTACCAGTGTGCACTACCATGTCCAGCTCCTTCCCCTTATTTTTTGAAGCGAATTTATTGTGGATATACACAATGGTGAGAGTCACTGTGATATATTCATATATATATACATAGGAAAGTTATGTAAACTCTTTATTTTGAAATAATTGTAGACTCACATGCCAGTCGTAAGAAATGCTGCAGAAAAATTTCATACACCTTTTACCCAATTTTATTTTCTTTTAAAAATTCAGGTAGAGTTTATTATAGTGAATTCCTCCTCTTTGTGAACACGGTCAAGTTCATATAATATTTTGTTGTATGAGCTCTGAAGAACCAGGGAATGCCAAGGGCAACAGCCTGTCAAAGATGGCCCATTCCAAAGGAAAACAGAAAACTCCATCTGAGTCTCATGCAGTCACCGAAGCTCATTACTCACCTGTCTTGGTGACAAATTGCACCTTTCTCTACATAGAGTTTCTGCAAACTGTTCTAAGTCAGATTAAAGGAAATATCAAATATGGAAAGGAATGGAATCTATTATTATGATGTGGACTGATAGCATATCACGAGCTGTGTGGGTCACACACATGCCATGCTGTGTATCCTTTATAGGGGAAGGAGGGCATCTGGAAATGAAATCTGGAGGAAAGAACAGATGGAGGCTTGAAGAAGAGAAGAGGTGGAGGAAGGCGGCAGGAAGTAGCCCTGAAGTTAAAGCTCTGCTATAAAGAATAGTGCAAAGTGGAGGAGGCTCTGAAAAGTGGCTAGAATGCATGGAGATGAACAAAGAATCAGCATAAAATATTCATTTTTGAACCTATGTTGTATACATGTGATCAGCATGCTGGGGCCTATCCAAACAAAATCGTGACTCCTGTCTCTTAATTCCTCTTTTTTTTTTTTTTGGCCTCTTTTTTCTTAGAAGCAAATCCATCAATATCTGGAGAACCCCATCCAAGAAATAACTGCTCTGAAGCTATTCAATCCCTAAGTGCTTTGAAAAGCAGATGCCTGCTATGTCAAATGAGTCCTTCAAAGAGCAAAAGCACTTCCTTATTTGAAGTAGGAAGTAAAAAAGCCAATCTTTCATGAAAGGAGGAGGTATGCCCAACTGCTCAGATGACTCAAAGAATGAGACTAAGATCCTTGGCCAGAACCCTCTGTGGCCTGTTCACTTCTTTGCTCTCATCCCCAACAGTAGACAGACACTGCATCCCTATCTACAGTCAGGTCCTCCACACCTAGCCAATCATCTTGCAGGAATGAGCCACAATTCATATGAGATTCTGGGCAAGAGGCAGAGCAGTGTGTGTTCAGCTGGACAGACTCTACATTTAGACAAATCAGGCTTGGAAACTTGCCCTTCAACCTACCTCCAGTGGGCAGTAAGCAAATCAATCTCTCTCTCTCTCTTTCTCTCTCTCTCTCTCTCCCCCCCGCCAGGGTTGAGATAATTGAGCACATAACTACTTAATAAATGATAGCTGTTACTATTTTTATCATTAATAGTGGGTGTAGTTTGAGATCCAAATATAAATTTGGAAGCTGATTACTACTGCTATGCTTCACTTCCAGAATTCTCAGAAGAGTCAGGCATTGTATGCATGCCCATAATCCCAGCAGCTTGGGAGGCTGAGGCAGGAAGATCCAAAATTCAAAGCAA